>NC_135992.1:5745765-5823650 GCF_053455715.1 Rhinoraja longicauda
GTTGCAATGTGAGGAATGGTTTTGTGAAAAGCAAGATCCCACAAAACAGCAAATTGATGATGACCTGAATAATCTCTTTCGTCTGAGGGCTGGTTAGAAGATGAGCTCATAAGTTCATAAGTCAGAGAGGCAGAATTCGGCCATTTGGCCCCCACTAGCCTACTCCGCCATTCAATCATGGCTGATCTATCTCTGCCTCTCAACCCCATTCTCCTGCCTTCTCCCTGTAACCACTGACACCCGCACTAATCAAGAATCTGTCAATCTCCGCCTTGAAAATAGCCACTGATGTGGCCTCCACACCCTTCAGTGGCAATGAATTCCACAGATTCACCACCCTCTGAAAAACTTCCTCCTCATCTCCTCACAAAAGGTACGTCCTTTTATCCTGAGGCTGTGGCCTCTGGTCCTGGACTCTCCCACAAGTGGAAACATCCTCTCCACGTCCACTCTATCCAGGCCTTCCACTATTTGGTAAGTTTCTATCAGGTCTTAGACAATAGACAATAGACAATAGGTGCAGGAGTAGGCCATTCAGCCCTTCGAGCCAGCACTGCCATTCAATGCGATCATGGCTGATCACTCTCAATCAGTACCCCGTTCCTGCCTTCTCCCCATACCCCCTCACTCCGCTATCCTTAAGAGCTCTATCCAGCTCTCTCTTAAAAGCATCCAACGAACTGGCCCCCACTGCCTTCTGAGGCAGAGAATTCCACACCTTCACCACTCTCTGACTGAAAAAGTTTTTCCTCATCTCCGTTCTAAATGGCCTACCCCTTATTCTTAAACTGTGGCCCCTTGTTCTGGACTCCCCCAACATTGGGAACACGTTTCCTGCCTCTAATGTGTCCAACCCCTTAATAATCTTATATGTTTCAATAAGATCCCCCCTCATCCCGTCATCCTGCTAAACTCCAGCGAGTACAGGCCCAGTGCCGTCAAACTCTCATCACACGTTAACCCGACCATCCCTGTGATCATTCTCGTCAACCTCCTCTAGTTCAGTTTAGTTTTCTTTACTTTACTTTGGTTTAATTTAGTTTGGCCGATTGTCACGTGGATCGAGGTACGATGAAAAACTTTTTTCTTCAACGCCAGCACATCCTTCCTCAGATATGGGACCCAAAACTGCTCAGGACACTCCAAACTTGGCCTGACCCGCACCTCATAAACCCTCAGCATTACATCCGTTTACTATCCCATTACCGCAAGAGGAGTTGAGTACAGGAGCAAAGAGGTCCTTCTGCAGTTGTACAGGGCCCTAGTGAGACCGCACCTGGAGTACAGTGTGCAGTTTTGGTCTCTCAAATTTGAGGAAGGACATTCTTGCTATTGGGGGCGTGCAGCGAAGGTTTACTAGGTGATTCCCGGAATGGCGGGACTGTCGTATGTTGAAAGACTGGAGCGACTAGGCTTGTATACACTGGAATTTAGAAGGATGAGAGGGGGTCTTATTGAAACATATAAGATTATTAAGGGATTGGACACGCTAGAGGCAGGAAACATGTTCCCAATGTTGGGGGAGTCCAGAACCAGGGCCACAGTTTAAGAAAAAGGGGTAGGCCATTTAGAACGGAGATGAGGAAAAACTTTTTCACTCAGAGAGTTGTAAATAGGTGGAATTCTCTGCCTCAGAAGGCAGTGGAGGCCAATTCTCTGGATGCTTTCAAGAGAGAGTTAGATAGAGCTCTTAATGATAGCGGAGTCAGGGGGTATGGGGAGAAGGCAGGAACGGGGTACTGATTGTGAATGATCAGCCATGATCACATTGAATGGTGTTGGCTCGAAGGGGCCGAATGGCCTCCTCCTCCACCTATTGTCTATTGTCTATTTAGTTTTAGACATAGAGTCATACAGCGTAGAAACAGGTCCTTCGGCCCAACTTGCCCACATCAGCCAACATGCCCCATCTATACTAGTCCCACCTGCCTGTATTTGGCCCAAATCCTTCTAAACCCGTCCTATCCATGTACCTGTCTAAATGTTTCTTAAACGTCGCCTCAACCACCTCCTCCGGCAGCTCGTTCCATACACCCACCACCCTTTGCGTGAAAACGTTACCCATCAGATTCCGGTTAAATCGTTCCCCGTCACCCTAAACCTGTGTCCTCTGGTTTTCAAAGTATATTCTAGGGGGATATTCTGACCCCTAAGGGTCAGAGCAGCGGAGAAAATCCCTCTGTCTGTCTTCAAACTGCCACCAGAGAGGTCACTTTCACTCTCAATGTAACATCTCATCTGAAAGGTAGCAACTCTACAGAATAGTTCTCCTTTAACACTGCCCCCACTGAAACTACAATCCCTTGTGTTTTCCTTAAAGAAAGGAGCTTTCATTCAAATCACCATAGTTATAAAGTAAAAACATAGAAACATAGAAAATAGGAGTAGGCCATTCGGCCCTTCGAGCCAGCACCGCCATTCAATATGATCATGGCTGATCATCCACAATCAGTGCCCCGTTCCTGCTTTTCTCCCCATGCCCCTTGATTCCGTTAGCCCCAAGAGCTAAGTCTAACTCTCAATTGAAAACACCCAGTGAATTGGCCTCCACTGCCTTCTGTGGCAGAGAATTCCACAGATTCACAATAAATGTTGTGCAAAAGAATAACGGTGATAAAGGAAACGGGCCATTGGAGGCTGTTTGTTGGGTGAGAACGAGAAGCTGGTGCGACTTGGGTGGGGGAGGGATGGAGAGAGAGGGGGAATGCCGGGGCTACCTGAAGTGAGAGAAATCAATATTCATACCACTGTAGGCTGTCCACATGATATATGAGATGCTGCCTGACCCTGCTGAGCTGTTCAAGCATTTTGTGTTTACCATTTAAGTCATTCTGTTTTTTTTGGGTTGTTTTACATGCAATAAATCACAAAGAGTCACAGGGCGGAGATGAAGGATGAAAGACACCGTGCGGCAGGCTGGACAATCATTCCATCAGGTTTTAACGGGCTAGCCAGGAAAAGGGGTCCTTCGGTATCCGAGCAAAGAGAACACAGATGCTGGACGAAATGTGTGGGAAGGAACGAATGCAGATGCTGGTTTGAACCGAAGATAGACAGAAAATGCTGGAGTAACTCAGCGGGACAGGCAGCATCTCTGGAGAGAAGGAATGGGTGACGTTTTGGCTTGAAACCGTTCGGGGGGGGGAGAGAAAGAAAAAGAGAGAGAGGGAGGGGAGAGGGGGAGAGGGAGAGGGGGAGAGGGAGAGGGAGAGGGAGAGAGAAAGAGAGAAAGAGAGAGAGAGAAAGAGAGAGAAGAGAGAGAGAGAGAGAGAGAGAGAGAGAGAGAGAGAGAGAGAGAGAGAGAGAGGAGAGACGAGAGGAGAGAGAGAGAGAGAGAGAGAGAGAGAGAGAGAGAGGAGAGAGAGAGGGAGAGGGAGGGAGAGGGAGGGAGAGGGAGGGAGAGGGAGGGAGAGGGAGGAGAGGGAGGGAGAGATAGGGAGGAGAGAGGGAGAGAGAGGGAGAGAGAGAGAGAGAGAGAAAAGAAAAGTGTCTGTCAATTCTCAACAGGCAGAGGGGAGAGGGAGCTGTGGTATGGAATTTGATAGAAAGATGCATAGAAACATAGAAACAGAAAATAAATGCAGGAGTAGGCAATTCGGCCCTTCGAGCCTGTACGCACCGCCATTCAATATGATCATGGCTGATCATCCAACTCAGTATCCCGTACCTGCCTTCTCTCCATACCCCCTGATCCTTTAGCCACAAGGGCCACATCGAACTCCCTCTTAAATATAGCCAATGAACTGGCCTCAACTACCTTCTGTGGCAGAGAATTCCACAGATTCACCACTCTCTGTGTGAAGAAATGTTTTCTCATCTCGGTCCTAAAAGACTTCCCCCTTATCCTTAACCTGTGACCCCCTTGTTCTGGACTCCCCCAACATCGGGAACAATCTTCCCGCATCTAGCCTCTCCAACCCCTTAAGAATTTTATATGTTTCAATAAGATCCCGATGCTCAGGGCTAATAACTTCACAAGTTTCATTTTTAATCTAATCGCGAGTGTTTGTATTGTGGGCCCCACTGCACACAGGCCTCTGTTGCCATGGTTACTGCGATGAACCGCCGATAAAGATCTGTCCAGTTCCGCGGGTACTTTCTTCCCTTCAGCGGCCGCGGTGTTAAACAGCGTGAGACGACCTGCCCTCAGGGCCAGCCGCGTGGCTACCAGGTTCACCGTGAGACCCCTCCTCAATGCAGATTGTCCCGGCCACGCTGGCCATCCGCGAGTCACGGTGCCAGGCGGAACAGGGCGCTGCCCGAGCCGGCTGCCCACCCCCTTTTCCCGGGGGTTACGGTTGGGGTTAGAGAGGGACCACCCGCTGTCCAAGGGCACCCTGGGGGATTTCCGGGACCGCTGGACACCGGGGGGGGGCAGGAAGTCATCCTCACTCACTAAGGATTGTAATAGAGTTGTATAGTAGTTTATTTTAGGGCCTGTCCAGTTACGCGATCTTTAAGGCGACTGCCGGTGACTGTCAAAGTCGTAGCAGATCGACAAAATTTTCTTTTACCCCACGACAATGACCACGACAATGACCACGACAGTGACCACAACAATGACCACGACAATGACCACGACAGTGACCACAACAATGACCACGACAATGACCACGACAACGACCACGACAATGACCACGACAATGACCGCGACAATGACCGCGGACAATGACCGCGACAACGACTGTGACAATGACCATGACAATGACCAGGACAATGACCAGGACAATGACCACGACAGTGACCATGACAGTGACCACGACAGTGACCACGACAGTGACCACGACAGTGACCACGACAATGGCCACGACAATGACCACAATGACCACGATAATGACCACGACAATGACCACGACAATGACCACGACAATGCCGAGTCAGGTCGATACAAGTTTTACTTTTTTTGTGAGACTAGCACCCTGGCTAAGAGATGGCACCATCTTCGGAAACATCGCAAAATCCCCACGCTTACCTGACCGTCAAACTGCCGCCTCCAATCTACCCGTCAAATGTCCTGACGGTAAATAAATTGGTTAAACAAAACTATCTTCTGGTATCTTCAAATGACTTTTCTTAATTTAATATCACGTGCTTCTAAACACACCTGCTACACCCTAGCAAACCTGGGGACAGCGTGCGACAGACAGCGCCCGCAATAAGCTACGGTACCTGGCGACAAGCCAGCTGTCGCCGAGAAATTTCTATCTGGAATTTTTTTTCCGCGACGCGCCGAGATCCACTACGATTCATTGAAGACTCCTCACGATCACGCCCACGACACCCCGGCAAACGTTCGGCAACAGCCTAGTCACCGGTAGTCGCCTTAAAATCGCCTAAGTAGGACAGGCCCTATTGTATATTTGTCTGCCTTGTATTATGGTGGTAGGTTTTGTTTTGATTTAATTTGTGCTGTAAATATTAGTGGTAATAATTGATCAAGTTATTTTGGTTTAAAAGCAAAATCGGTGCAGATTGTGCAGCGGTCCCATCGGTACAGCAGGCAGTGAAGAAAGCCAATGGAATGTTGGCCTTCATAAACAAGAGGAGTTGAGTATAGGAGCAAAGAGGTCCTTCTGCATTTGTACAGGGCCCTAGTGAGACCGCACCTGGAGTACTGTGTGCAGTTTTGGTCTCCAAATTTGAGGAAGGATATTCTTGCTATTGAGGGCGTGCAGCGTAGGTTTACTAGGTTAATTCCTGGAATGGCGGGACTGTCGTATGTTGAAAGGCTGGAGCGACTAGGCTTGTATACACTGGAATTTAGACGGATGAGAGGGGATCTTATCGAAACGTATAAGATTATTAAGGGGTTGGACACGTTAGAGGCAGGAAACATGTTCCCAATGTTGGGGGAGTCCAGAACAAGGGGCCACAGTTTAAGAATAAGGGGAAGGCCATTTAGAACTGAGATGAGGAAAAACTTTTTCAGTCAGAGAGTTGTGAATCTGTGGAATTCTCTGCCTCAGAAGGCAGTGGAGGCCATTCTCTGAATGCATTCAAGAGAGAATTAGATAGAGCTCTTAAGGATAGCGGAGTCAGGGGGTACGGGGAGAAGGCAGGAACGGGGTACTGATTGAGGATGATCAGCCATGATCACATTGAATGGCGGTGCTGGCTGGAAGGGCCGAATGGCCTCCTCCTGCACCTATTGTCTATCGGTATTCCGAAACTCTCCCAGCTGTGTCTAGCTCTCCCACGTTACTAACGATGCTGCCACATGATCAATACTGAGGGAGTACCCCTCAGTACAGTGTGTAGACCGCCCTCTGCATTGCCAGTGTCAAAGATCCTAGAGGAGCAAGATAGACCACTCGATCCTAAACACCGTAGCGTGTCACAGCGGCCATTTTAGTCGGCAGAAACTTGCAGAAACATTTTAAAAACGAAAATAACAAAAATCTGTGAATTGATAGATGAGATATATTCTGCATTTTAATGGTATCATCACACATACTGTTCCCCCAAAACACTGATTACACTGCGAGAGGCAGAGCGGACGGCGGGTTTTGCTTACTAAAATGGCGGCCGTTACGCTCCTTTGCGCACTACACTTCAGTAGAGGCGATTTTGACGGAGTGGTTCATCTTGCTCCTCTAGTATCTTTGGTCAGTGTTGAGGGAGCGTCACACTGTGTATTGAGGCAGTGCTACACTGTGTATTGAGGCAGTGCTACACTGTGTATTGAGGCAGTGCCACACTGTGTATTGAGGCAGTGCTACACTGTGTATTGAGGCAGTGCTACACTGTGTATTGAGGCAGTGCTACACTGTGTATTGAGGCAGTGCTACACTGTGTATTGAGGGAGAGGTACACACTGTGTATTGAGGCAGTGCTACACTGTGTATTGAGGCAGTGCTACACTGTGTATTGAGGGAGAGGTACACACTGTGTATTGAGGCAGTGCTACACTGTGTATTGAGGCAGTGCTACACTGTGTATTGAGGCAGTGCTACACTGTGTATTGAGGGAGAGGTACACACTGTGTATTGAGGCAGTGCTACACTGTGTATTGAGGCAGTGCTACACTGTGTATTGAGGCAGTGCCACACTGTGTATTGAGGCAGTGCTACACTGTGTATTGAGGCAGTGCCACACTGTGTATTGAGGCAGTGCTACACTGTGTATTGAGGCAGTGCTACACTGTGTATTGAGGCAGTGCTACACTGTGTATTGAGGCAGTGCCACACTGTGTATTGAGGCAGAGCTACACTGTGTATTGAGGCAGTGCCACACTGTGTATTGAGGCAGAGCTACACTGTGTATTGAGGCAGTGCTACACTGTGTATTGAGGCAGTGCTACACTGTGTATTGAGGCAGAGCTACACTGTGTATTGAGGCAGAGCTACACTGTGTATTGAGGCAGTGCTACACTGTGTATTGATGATACTGTTGTCATTTGATAGCTGATTGATGTTTGTAAACTGCTGATTGGCAGTATTGATCCTTCCAGCGTTTATACTATGATTATGAAGTGAAGTAACATAAAGTCTCTTTGTTACACCGATCAGCCGAAACATTACGCCCACCTGCCCAATGTGCTGTTGGTCCTCCGTGTGCAGCCCCATACGCAGCAGGGTGCGATGCACTGTGTGTTGTGACACATTCCTCCCGTGACCACCATTAACATTTTCTGTGACTTGTGCCACAGTCGACCTTCTGTCGGTTCGGACCAGACGGGATAGCCATCGTTGCCCTCGCGCATCGATGAGCCTTGAGCGCCCAACACCCTGTCTGTCGCCGGTTTGTGGTTTGTCCCTCCTCGGACCACTGTCGGTCGGTACTCACCACTGCTGACCGGGAGCACCCCACAAGCCTTGCCGTTTCAGAGATGCTCTGACCCAGTCGTCTGGCCATGACAATTTGGCCCTTGTCAAAGTCGCTCAGGTCTTTACTCCTGCCCATTTCTCCTGCATCCAACACGTCAACTTCAAGAACTGACTGTCCACTTGCTGCCTAATATATCCCACCCCTTGACAGGCGCCATTGTAACAAGATAATCAATGTTGTACACTTCGCCTGTCAGTGGTCGTAATGTTTTGGCTGATCTGTGTACTGTGGGAGTGCTACTCTGTGTATTGAGGGAGAGGTACACTGTGTAATGACAGTCAGGAGGAAGGGGGGGGGGGGGGGGGGGGAATCTCTCTCCGGGTTTGCTGCTGGTCCTGGCCAAGATGGCCGTTCGCGGGTCCAGGCAGCGGGCGGTCGAGGATTCTGCCCGAGTCGCCAACCTGCCTGCCCCTCTCCCCCCGAGCCTCGGTCCGTGCCCACGTGTCCCTGGAGAGGGAGAACACACACGCACAGCGCCCATGGGATATCAGGAGGCCGTCCGTGAACGCCATTCGCCGCTGGGGGGGGTGGGTCGAGTGTGTGGTGGATAAGGCAGTGGAGGCCAATTCACTGGATTGTTTTTTTTTTTAGATTTAAAGATACAGCGTGGAAACAGGCCCTTCGGCCCACCGGGTCCGCGCCGCCCAGAAATCCCCGCACACTAACACTATCCTACACACACGAGGGACAATTTTTTTAAACATTTGCCCAGCCAATTAACCTACATACCTGTACGTCTTTGGAGTGTGGGAGGAAACCGAAGATCTCGGAGAAAACCCACGCAGGTCACGGGGAGAACGTACAAACTCCGTACAGACGGCGCCCGTAGTCAGGATCGAACCTGAGTCTCCAGCGCTGCATTCGCTGTAAGGCAGCAACTCTACCGCTGCGCCACCGTGCCGCAGAGAGAGTTAGATTTAGCTCTTCGGGCTAACAGAATCAAGGGATATGGGGAGAAAGCAGGAACGGGGTACTGATTTTGGATGATCAGCCATGATCAAATTGAATGGTGCTGGCTCGAAGGGCCGAATGGCCTGCTCCTGCACCTAATTTCTATGGTTCTATGTTTCAAACTTACCAGTGAGATCAATGGCAATTGGCTTTGGTGCGTCTTCACATAGAATAGTCAGTCTGGTTACCACCACATTGCATGTGGAGGGATCTAGAAAAGGTGCCTCAATGTTACTCAATTGCACACGAATTGTACACAAAATCATAAGAAGAAGAATAATAATAATAATAATAATGCATTTTATTTATATAGCGCTTTTCATATACTCAAAGACGCTTTACAGAGATTTAGAGAACATAGGGAAATGAATAAATAGATAAATAAGTAAATAAGTAAACGAACAGAGAAAGGAGACAGAAGGTGAGGTGACGGTCAGTGGTTGAAGGCAGTGCTGAACAGGTGAGACTTCAGCGATGTTTTGAATGTGGTGAGTGTGGAGGAGTCTCTAACGGTTTGGGGTAGTGAGTTCCATAGGGTGGGAGCAGCGATGGAGAAAGCCCTGTCCCCCCAGGATCTGAGTTTGGTCCGGATGTGGGGGGATAGGAGATTGGCAGCAGCAGAGCGGAGGGTGCAGGTGGGAGTGTGCCTGTGGAGGAGGTCGGTCAGGTAGGATGGGGCCAGGTTATGGAGGGCTTTGTAGGTTATGAGGAGGATTTTGTACTGGATTCTCTGGGGGATGGGGAGCCAGTGGAGTTTGTAAAGGACGGGGATGATATGGTCACGGATCGGGGAGTGGGTGAGTAGACGGGCAGCGGAGTTTTGAGTGTATTGAAGTTTACTGATGATTTTTGAGGGTGCGCCATAGAGGAGGCTGTTGCAGTAGTCCAGACGGGAGGTGATGAAGGCGTGGATGAGGGTTTCTGCAGCTGTGGAGGAGAGGGATGGACGGAGACGGGCAATGTTTTTGAGGTGGAAGAAGGCTGTCTTTGTGAAGTGTTTGATGTGTTTGTCGAAGGAGAGGGTTTGATCAAAGATGATTCCAAGATTCCGGATGTGAGGTGAGGTGGATACTGGGAGACCATCAATGTTGAGGATGAAGTTTTGGGTGGATTTGGTGAGCGTTTTTGGACCAATGATGATGATTTCAGATTTGTTGCAATTGAGTTTGAGGAAATTTGAATAGACCGAGAATGCGCTTATTGTCTCTTGCCAAGAGTAGGTGAACCGAGGACGAGAGGGCATAGGTTTGAGGTGAAAAGGGAAAAGATTTCCTAGGAATCTGAGAGGGGAACTTTTTCCCCACAAAGGGCGGTGGGTGTGTGGAACGAGCTGCCGGAGGAGGTGGTTGAGGCTGGGACTATCCCAACAAGGTGAATCCCAGAGGGCGGTGAATCTGTGGAATTCTTTGCCACAGGAGGCTGTGGAGGCCAAGCCAGTGGATATGTTTATGGCAGAGATAGGTAGATTTTCGATTCGTACAGGTGTCAGAGGTTACTGGGAGAAGGCAGGAGAATGGGAGAGTTAGGAGGGAGAGATAGATCAGCCATGATTGAATGGCGGAGTAGACTTGATGGGCCGAACGGCCTAATTCTGCTCCTATCACTTATGACCTTATGACATTTAATATGTCAGGGGGTATGGGGAGAAGGCAGGAACTGATTGTGGATGATCAGCCATGATCACATTGAATGTTGGTGCTGGCTCGAAGTGCCGAATGGCCTACTCCTGCACCTATTGTCTATTGTCTATTGCACGGTGGCGCAGCGGTAGAGTTGCTGCCTTACAGCGAATGCAGCGCCGGAGACTCAGGTTCGATCCTGACTACGGGCGCCGTCTGTACGGAGTTTGTACGTTCTCCCCGTGACCTGCGTGAGTTTTCTCCGAGATCTTCGGTTTCCTCCCACACTCCAAAGACGTACAGGTTTGTAGGTTAATTGACTGGGTAAATGTAAAAATTGTCCCTAGTGTGTGTAGGATAGTGTTAGTGTGCGGGGATCGCTGGGCGGCGCGGACTCGGTGGGCCGAAGGGCCTGTTTCTGGGCTGTATCTCTAAAAAAAAATTGTTTTCAATATACAGTTAGACAGTTTAGGACAGGTTTGGAGGGATATAGGCGGAATGGGGCAGGTGAGTCTAATGTAGCTGGAACATGTTGGCCGGTGTAGACAAGTTGGGCCGAAGGGCCTGTTTCCACACTATATGACTCTATGACTCTGACCCAAGGCATGATCCTTCATCGCCCTCCATCCTTTCCCACCCCAATCTCAACATCTTCCAACCCACCACCTGGCCATTTTCCTCTCATAAACGCTAACCCGGATATTTCTCCAGCTCCATGTCACCTCACCTCACCCTCTCCAATTCTACATCACCCACTACTCACTCTCTTGCCGTATTCCTATCCCCACTCACCCATCTTAGTTCACCGCCGCTCTCTGGTTGCGGTAGGATGGTTCGGTTGCCTGATAACAGCTGGGATGAAACTGTCCCTGAATCTGGAGGTGTGCGTTTTCGCACTTCTGTACCTCTTGCCTGATGGGAGAGGGGAGAAGAGGGGGTGACCGGGAGTGAGAATGGTCCTTGATTAAGCTGCTGGCCTTGCCGAGGCAGCGTGAGGTGTAGATGGAGTCAACGGAAGGGAGACGGACACAAAATGCTGGAGAAGCTGTGTGGGACAGGGAACATATCTGGGTGGGATGTCTGACATTTCAATAGACAATAGGAGGAGGCCATTCGGCACTTCGAGCCAGCACCACCGTTCGCCGTGATCATGGCTGATCATCCACAATCAGTTCCTGCCTTCTCCCCATACCCCCTGACTCTGCTATCCTTAAGAGCTCTATCTAACTCTCTTGAAAGCATCCAGGGAATTGGCCTCCACTGCCTTCTGAGGCAGAGAATTCCACAGGTTCACAACTCTCTGAGTGAAAAGTGGAATTCTCTGCCTCATCTCCGTTCTAAATGGCCTACCCCTTATTCTTAAACTGTGTGGCCCCTTGTTCTGGACTCCCCCAACATTGGGAACATGTTTCCTGCCTCTAACGTGTCCAACCCCTTACTAATCTTATATGTTTCATTAAGATCCCCTCTCACCCTTCTAAATTCCAGTGTATACAAGCCTAGTCGCTCCAGTCTTTCAACGTACAACAGTCCCGCCATTCCAGGGATTAACCTCGTGAACCCACGCTGCACTCCCTCAATAGCAAGAATATCCTTCCTCAAATTTGGAGTCCAGAACTGCACACAGTACTCCAGGTGCGGTCTCACTAGGGCCCTGTACAACTGCACACAGTACTCCAGGTGCGGTCTCACTAGGGCCCTGTACAACTGCACACAGTACTCCAGGTGCGGTCTCACTAGGGCCCTGTACAACTGCACACAGTACTCCAGGTGCGGTCTCACTAGGGCCCTGTGCAACTGCAGGTCGAGACCCTTCTTCAGACTGAGCGTCAGGGAACAGGGAGTTACTGAGACAAGGAAGCATAAGTAAGAGTTCAAAAGAGGTGTGGTTCAAGCAAAATGTAGAATAGACCATTGTTGGCAAACAGACAATACAAGGTATCACAAAATGCTGGAGTAACTCAGCGGGTCAGGCAGCGTCTCTGGAGAGAAGGAAGAGATTCCTTCTCTCCAGAGATGCTGCCTGACCCGCTGAGTTACTCCAGCATTTTGTGATGCCTTCGATTTGTACCAGCATCTGCAGTTATTTTCCTAAACAGACATACAATGCAATCAGGGGGACAGTCAGACTGGTCGGAGAACTGGGAAAGGGGAGGGATGTAGAGAGAGGGAAAGCAAGGGTCACTTGAAGTTGGAGAAGTCAATGTTTATTTTGCTGGGGGTGTGAGCTGCCCAAGCGAAATATGAGGTGCTGTTCCTCCAGTTTGCGCTGGGCCTCACTCTGACAGTGGAGGAGGCCCAGGACAGAGAGGGCAGTGTGGGACTGGGAGGGGGGGTTAAAGTGTGTAGCAATGGCAGGGAGGTTGGTACACTGACCTGCCACCTGGTGGAGCTTGCCCCCCAGCAGGGCCTTCTTGTACGGGGGTCAGGCTCTCGGCACGCAGGTCAAGCTGGTGATTTAGTGCCTCGTCCTCCTCGTCCATCTCCGCCCCCGGGCGCCCAAAATACCACCGCTCCGCCATCTTGCCTGGGGACCCAAACAGGGTGACGCCACCACAACGA
Organism: Rhinoraja longicauda; assembly: GCF_053455715.1. Classification (NCBI taxonomy): domain Eukaryota; kingdom Metazoa; phylum Chordata; class Chondrichthyes; order Rajiformes; family Arhynchobatidae; genus Rhinoraja; species Rhinoraja longicauda. The sequence continues at coordinate 5,758,725 of NC_135992.1, forward strand.
GACTCTATACGCAGGAAGGAACTGGTTTACCCCAAAAATGGACGCAAAGTGCTGGGAGTAACTCAGCGGGACAGGCAGCATCTCTGGAGTGAAGGGATGAAAGTGATGATTCGGGTCGGGAGGCCTCTTCAGGCTGAAAGTACAGGTGCTAGTCAAATCCTCCACCCTACTCGTTTAACCAGTTCCACAGTTCTCCACGTGATATCCCTCATTATATCACACCTGCCCCAGACTACGATGGGCCTACCAGGGCACCACCCTGCCTGAGGTCATTTACGACTGGCTCTGATTGTTCCTCGTCTTTTCTCACCTCCAGTTCTTCACCCCCCCCACCACCCCCTACTTTCAGTCAGAACAAGGGGGCCTCGACCCAAAATGTCACCCATCCTTTTTCACCAGAGATGCTGCCTGACAATAGACAATAGACAATAGACAATAGGTGCAGGAGTAGGCCATTCAGCCCTTCGAGCCAGCACCGCCATTCAATGCGATCATGGCTGATCACTCAATCAGTACCCCTTTCCTGCCTTCTCCCCATACCCCCTCACTCCGCTATCCTCAAGAGCTCTATCCAGCTCTCTCTTGAAAGCATCCAACGAACTGGCCTCCACTGCCTTCTGAGGCAGAGAATTCCACACCTTCACCACCCTCTGACTGAAAAAGTTCTTCCTCATCTCCGTTCTAAATGGCCTACCCCTTATTCTCAAACTGTGGCCCCTTGTTCTGGACTCCCCTAACATTGGGAACATGTTATCTGCCTCTAATGTGTCCAATCCCCTAATTATCTTATATGTTTCAATAAGATCCCCCCTCATCCTTCTAAATTCCAGTGTATACAAGCCCAATCGCTCCAGCCTTTCAACATACGACAGTCCCGCCATTCCGGGAATTAACCTAGTGAACCTACGCTGCACGCCCTCCATAGCAAGAATATCCTTCCTCAAATTTGGAGACCAAAACTGCACACAGTACTCCAGGTGCGGTCTCACCAGGGCCCGGTACAACTGTAGAAGGACCTCTTTGCTCCTATACTCAACTCCTCTTGTTACGAAGGCCAACATTCCATTGGCTTTCTTCACTGCCTGCTGTACCTGCATGCTTCCTTTCATTGACTGATGCACTAGGACACCCAGATCTCGTTGAACTCCCCCTCCTCCTAACTTGACACCATTCAGATAATAATCTGCCTTTCTATTCTTACTTCCAAAGTGAATAACCTCACACTTATCTACATTAAACTGCATCTGCCATGTATCCGCCCACTCACACAACCTGTCCAAGTCACCCTGCAGCCTTATTGCATCTTCCTCACAATTCACACTACCCCCCAACTTAGTATCATCTGCAAATTTGCTAATGGTACTTTTAATCCCTTCGTCTAAGTCATTAATGTATATCGTAAATAGCTGGGGTCCCAGCACCGAACCTTGCGGTACCCCACTGGTCACTGCCTGCCATTCCGAAAGGGACCCATTTATCCCCACTCTTTGCTGACCCGCTGAGTTACTCCAGGACTTTGTGTAGGGGGCGGCACGGTGGCGCAGCGGTAGAGTTGCTGCCTCACAGCGCCGGAGACCCGGGTTCGATCCCGACTACGGGTGCTGTCTGCACGGAGTTTGCACGTTCTCCCCGTGACATGCATGGGTTTTCTCCGGGTGCTCCGGCTTCCTCCCACACTCCGAAGACGTACAGGTTTGTGGGTTAATTGGCATCAGTAAAGATTGTAAATTGTTCCTAGTGTGCAGGCTCTGGTACTAATTGCCCCTGGTGTGTAGGACAGTGCTCGTGTTTGGAGTGCGGGAGGAAACCGGAGTTCCCGGAAAAACCCACGCGGTCACGGGGAGAACGTGCAAACTCCGTACAGGCAGCACCCGTAGTCGGGATGGAACCCGGGTCTCTGGCGCTGTGAGGCAGCAACTCTCCTCGTTAGCCACAGTTGAGCCTCCTTCCGCATTTTATTTTCTCGCCAGACAGGGGTGATCAATCTTTGGAGTTCATCCATGCGGTCTTTAAATCTTTGCCATTGCATCTCCACCGTCAACCCTTTAAGTATAATTTGTCCGTCTATCCAAGCCAATTCCCGTCTCATACCTTCAAAGTCTCCTTTCTTCAAGTTCATGATCCTCGTCTCTGAATTAACCGAGTCACTCTCCGTCCGAACGCAGAATTCCACCATTCACTCTTGCCCACGGGGCTTTGCACAACAAGATCGCTATCTAATCCTTGCTCATTACACAACACCCAGTCTAGGATGGCCTGCCCTCTCGTCAGTCGTTCTACATATTGGTCTAAAACACCATCCCGTACACACTCCAGGAAGTCCTCCTGCTCAGTGCTGTTGCCAATTTGGTTGGCCCAATCTATGTGTAGATTAAAGCCACCCATGATAACTGCTGAACCTTTGCTACACACATCCCTCATTTCCCACTCTAAGGGAGACCAGAGTAACAGTTTAAGTTCAACCACAGAGAGTGGTGAGTCTGTGGAATTCTCTGCCACAGAAGGTAGTTGAGGCCAGTTCATTGGCTATATTTAAGAGAGAGTTAGATGTGGCCCTTGTGGCTAAAGGGATCAGGGGGTATGGAGAGAAGGCAGGAACAGGTTACTGAGCTGGATGATCAGCCATGATCATATTGAATGGCGGTGCAGGCTCAAAGGGCCGAATGGCCTACTTCTGCACCTATTTTCTATGTTTCTATGTTTCACCGACACCTCATCTGTCTGTATGGAGTTTGTACGTTCTCCCCGTGACCTGCGTGGGGTTTTCTCCGAGATCTATGATTTCCTCCCACACTCCAAAGACATACAGGTGAATTGGCTTGGCATAAGTATAAAATTGTCCCCAGTGTGTGTAGGATAGTGTTAATGTGCGGGGATCGCTGGTCGGAACGGACTCGGTGGGCTGAAGGGCCTGTTTGCGCGGTGTATCTCCAAACTAAACATCTTGCAAAACTCTACATTCTCTTTGGTAAAGACAGAAGGGCCCATTCCAAATCATCACCTATTCATTCCATTCGCTGATGCTGCCTGATCTATTGAGTTCGGGCGTGCAAACAGACCCTTTCAGCTCACCGAGTGAGTCCACGTCAATCAGTGATCACCCGTGCACACTAGTTCTATTAGGGGCAATTTACAGAAGCCAAATTAATCTACAATCCTGCACGTCTTTGGAGTGTGGGAGGAAACCGGAGCGCCCGGAGAAAGCCCACGCGGTCAGAGGGAGAAGGTACAAACTCCGTACAGACAGCACCCGCGGTCAGGATGGAACCCGGGTCTCTGGCGCCGTGAGGCAGCAACACTACCGGTTACAAAGGTAAAACGCAGCTCGTGAGCAAAGTCGTGCGCACGGGGATAACATCTGAGCCAAGAGCTACACACATTGGGACGGTATAGAACACGGGACGTTTTCCAACATCCCCCAAGAGATGCCGAGAGTCACCGGTGGAGTTGTTCGTGGACGTTCGGCCTCTGTATGTTGAAACTTATGTAAGTCTCAGAACCTGGAAATATGCCCATCGATGTCACGTGTGTAAGTAGGCACTGCAGGTGTCAGTTTACGTCGAAGGTAGACACAAACATGCTGGAGTGACTCTTTGGATGGAACGGGTGACGTTTCGGGTCTGATTCCTTCTCTCCAGAGACGCTGCCTGTCCCGCTGAGTTAACTCCGGCATTTGGTGTCTATCTCCAATACAACGCTAATGGTCTTTGGTGGGAATGGCAGAGAGATCGGAGGAGTGTCGTAACGGACCAGAACCTAGATCCCAGGAGTCTGAAGAAGGGCCTCGACCCGAAACATCGCCCATTCCTTCTCTCCAGAGATGCTGCCTGACCCGCTGAGTTACTCCAGCGTCTTGTGTCTTCCCAGGAGGATCGCTGGCTGATTTTGCATCTCATTGCAAAAGCCGAAAACTATAGAGAGTAGCAGCAGATGAGGAAGGAGGTGCAGAAATAATGTAAATAGAAACATAGAAAATAGGTGCAAGAGGAGGCCATTTGGCCCTTCGAGCCAGCACCGCCATTCATTGCGATCATGGCTGATCATCCACAATATCCTCATTAATTACAAAAAAAGTCTTGTTTTTCTCTAGATTGTGCAGAATCTTACCCAGAGCATCAGTTCACGACTTAATCAAACCCACATTGGAATTGATGCACCAATCGCAGTGCTCATTAAATTCTCTAGTGCAAAGCTTTCCAAACATTTGTAACAACACAGTAATCTTTCTCGTGAATCTCACACCGCCTAATATCTCTGACCAGTTCCGCTCTGTCTGAAGAAGGGTCTCAACCCGAATCCTCATGCATTCCTCCTCTCCTGAGATGCTGCCTGACCCGCTGAGTTACTCCAGCATTTTGTGTCTACCTTCGATTTTAACCAGCATCTGCAGTTTTTTTCCTAACCACTTCAGTTCCTCATGAGTACCTTTTTTTTAACTGACAGGACAAAACTGAGTTTCACTGCACCTCACTCACAAGATCACAAGGAATAGGAGCAGAATTAGGCCATTTGGCCCATCTATGGCTAATCTATCTCTCCCTCTCTATTCAGTCTGAAGAAGGGTCTCGACCCGAAACGTCACCCATTCTTTCTCTCCTGAGATGCTGCCTGACCTGCTGAGTTACTCCAGCATTTTGTGTAATAAATACCTTCGATTTGTACCAGCATCTGCAGATATTGTCTTATATTATATCTCTCCCTCCTAACCCCATTCTCCTGCCTTCTCCCCGTAACCCCTGAAACCCGTACTAATCAAAGTACACATGACAAAGGACCGTACCATCAAACGGAAATTTAAGGTGTGAAGGGTCTTGACAAGAAACATCACTCGTTCCTTCTCTCCAGAGATGCTGCCTGTCCAGAGATGCTGCCTGTCCAGAGATGCTGCCTGTCCAGAGATGCTGCCTGTCCAGAGATGCTGAGCTATTCCAGCCTTTTGCGTCTATCTTCGGTGTAAACCAGCATCTGCAGTTCCTTCCTGCGCATTCAAGGTTTAGTTTACAGGCATTCCCTGTCAGACCAGAAGGGCACAATGTTGGCTCAGAGGTAGAGTTGCTGCCTCACAGCGCCAGAGACCCGGGTTCGATCCCGACCACGGGTGCTGTTTGCACGTTCCCCCCGTGACAGCGTGGGTTTTCTCCGGGTGCTCCTGCTCCCACACTCCAAAGACGTGCAGGTTTGTAGGTTAATTGTCCCTGCTGTTAGTGCACGGGTGATCGCCGGTCGGCGCCAGTGTGGCAGCGCTAATGTTTTAGGTGCCGGTGCTGTCACTGGTGCCAGAGCGGCCGTTGTGAAATTCCCCGCTGGTTAAAATTGGCCGCTGTTTATTTTGGCTTTTTGTTTTACAGAGGTGCCGGAGCTGCGCTCCACTGAGGTCGGGCAGCACAGCACCCCTGGTCAGCACGGGCTTGGTGGGCTGAAGGGCCTGTTTCCAAAGCCAATTTATCTACAAAGACAATCAACCTACAACTGTCATTGAAGTGTGGGGAGGAAACCGGAGCACCCAGAGAAAGCCCACGCGGTCACGGGGAGAACGTACAAACTCCGTATGGGCGTGCAGCGTAGCTTCACTAGGTTAATTCCCGGAATGGCGGGACTGTCGTATGTTGAAAGACTGGAGCCGCTAGGCTTGTATACACTGGAATTTAGAAGGATGAGAGGATCTTATCGAAACGTATAGGATTATTAAGGGGTTGGACACGTTAGAGGCAGGAAACATGTTCCCAATGTTGGGGGAGTCCAGAACCAGGGGCCACACAGTTTAAGAATAAGGGGTAGGCCATTTAGAACGGAGAAGAGGAAAAACCTTTTTCAGTCAGAGTTGTGAATCTGTGGAATTCTCTGCCTCAGAAGGCATTGGAGGCCAATTCTCTTGAATGCATTCAGGAGAGAGCTAGATAGAGCTAGATAGAGCTCTTAAGGATAGCGGAGTCAGGGGGTATGGGGAGAAGGCAGGAACGGGGTACTGATTGAGAATGATCAGCCATGATCACATTGAATGGTGGTGCTGGCTTGAAGGGCCGAATGGCCTCCTCCTGCACCTATTGTCTATTGTCTATTGACAGCACCCCCGGTCAGGATCAAACTCTGAGGTAGCAACTCTAACGTGCCACCATTATTGTCCATCCTTTATTGCTCCTGGACTGAAGAACCGGTTTGGAGATCACCATTTTTCTTTGCCTCAGCACAAGACCCTTAACACCACAGCCGATCTAACAAACCTGCGGCATCAGCCCGGGTTAGGTGGTCAATTCTCAACAAGAGCCCTAAACCTGCCGACTTAGAACCCTTTAACTGAAATCCTGAGATGGTAGTGCTCGTGATTAATTTAAACTTTGTTAAAAAAAAATCTCAAGGAAACCTCTCAAAATGTTTCGTAAGAAAATAACTGCAGATGCTGGTACAAATCGAAGGTATTTATTTCACAAAATGCTGGAGTAACTCATCGGGTCAGGCAGCATCTCAGGAGAGAAGGAATGGGTGACGTTTCAGGGGTCGAGACCCTTCTTCAGACTGTTTTGATAAATTGATCAAAATGTTTTGATAAATTGCTCCATCTGGTGGATATATCAGAAAATGGAAGGTCTGGTGGGTTCAAGACAATAGACAATAGACAATAGGTGCAGGAGTAGGCCATTCAGCCCTTCGAGCCAGCACCGCCATTCAATGCGATCATGGCTGATCACTCTCAATCAGTACCCCGTTCCTGCCTTCTCCCCATACCCCCTCACTCCGCTATCCTTAAGAGCTCTGTCCAGCTCTCTCTTGAAAGCATCCAACGAACTGGCCTCCACTGCCTTCTGAGGCAGAGAATTCCACACCTTCACCACTCTCTGACTGAAAAAGTTCTTCCTCATCTCCGTTCTATATGGCCTACCCCTTATTCTTAAACTGTGGCCCCTTGTTCTGGACTCCCCCAACATTGGGAACATGTTTCCTGCCTCTAATGTGTCCAATCCCCTAATTATCTTATATGTTTCAATAAGATCCCCCCTCATCCTTCTAAATTCCAGTGTATACAAGCCCAATCGCTCCAGCCTTTCAACATACGACAGTCCCGCCATTCCGGGAATTAACCTAGTGAACCTAGTGAACCTACGCTGCACGCCCTCCATAGCAAGAATATCCTTCCTCAAATTTGGAGACCAAAACTGCACACAGTACTCCAGGTGCGGTCTCACCAGGGCCCGGTACAACTGTAGAAGGACCTCTTTGCTCCTATACTCAACTCCTCTTGTTATGAAGGCCAACATTCCATTGGCTTTCTTCACTGCCTGCTGTACCTGCATGCTTCCTTTCATTGACTGATGCACTAGGACACCCAGATCTCGTTGAACTCCCCCTCCTCCTAACTTGACACCATTCAGATAATAATCTGCCTTTCTATTCTTACTTCCAAAGTGAATAACCTCACACTTATCTACATTAAACTGCATCTGCCATGTATCCGCCCACTCACACAACCTGTCCAAGTCACCCTGCAGCCTAATTGCATCTTCCTCACAATTCACACTACCCCCCAGCTTAGTATCATATGCAAATTTACTAATGGTACTTTTAATCCCTTCGTCTAAGTCATTAATGTATATCGTAAATAGCTGGGGTCCCAGCACCGAACCTTGCGGTACCCCACTGGTCACTGCCTGCCATTCCGACTTGCTCCAAAGGTTTGAATGATTCAGCGATTCAGCTTGGATGCGATGTTAAACTGAGACCCTGTTTACTGGCTCGTGAGTGCGGGAAAATTACTTGTTCCTGCCATTTCGAAAATCGGTATTCTCAAACCAACATAACTCAGTTACCATACTAAAGAAAGACACAAAAGTGCTGGAGTAACTCATCGGATCAAGCAGCATCTCTGGAGAAAAAAAAGATAGGTGATGTTTTCATAGAAACATAGAAAATAGGTGCAGGAGTAGGCCATTCGGCCCTTCGAGCCTGCACCGCCATTCAATATGATCATGGCTGATCATCCAGCTCAGTGACCTGTACCTGCCTTCTCTCCATACCCCCTGATCCCTTTAGCCACAAGGGCCACATCTAACTCCCTCTTAAATATAGCCAATGAACTGGCCTCAGCTACCTTCTGTGGCAGAGAATTCCACAGACTCACCACTCTCTGTGTGAAGAAATGTTTTCTCATCTCGGTCCTAAAAGACTTCCCCTTTATCCTTAAGCTGTGACCCCTGGTTCTGGACTTCCCCAACATCGGGAACAAGCTTCCCGCATCTAGCCTCTCCAACCCCTTAAGAATTTTATATGTTTCTATAAGATCCCCCCTCAGTCTTCTAAATTCCAGCGAGTATAAGCCTAGTCTATCCAGTCTTTCTTCATATGAAAGTCCTGCCATCCCAGGGATCAATCTGGTGAACCTGCTCTGTACTCCCTCTAAGGCTAGAATGTCTTTCCTCAGATTAGGAGACCAAAACTGTAACTGCATAAGTTATGGAGCGGCATTAGGCCATTCGGCCCAAGTCTACTCTGCCATTCAATCATGGCTGATCTATCTTTTCTTCTCAACCCCATTCTCCTGCCTTCTCCCCATAACCTCTGACACCCGCACTGATCAACAATCTGTCAGTCTCCGCCTTAAAAACATCCATTGACTTGGTCGCTCCGCTGTCGTCTGTGGCAATGAATTCCACAGATTCACCACCCTCTGACTGAAGAAATTCTTCCTCATCTCCTTTTGGGTCGGGACTCTCTTTAGACTCAGACTTCGGTCCCGACCCAAAACGTCACCCATCCCTTTACCTCCAAAGATGCCTTCTGACCGGCTGAGTTACTCCAGCGCTTTTGCGTCTGTCGTTGGTATAAACCAGGAACCACAGTTCCTTGTTTCTACATTTCTTCCGCAGTTATCACATTGTCATTGGTGAGGCTCGCCCTTGTTTGCTTTTTAGTTTATTTATTTAGTTGCTTTACGGCTCTACATTTAAAAGTGGCCCAAGTTCTCATGTCCAACTCCCTCTCAGGAATCGATCCTCCCCCCCCACCACCACCACCACCACCCACCTCTTAACCTTTCGTGCTTTTCCAGTTAGACAATAGGTGCAGAAGGAGGCCAGCACCGCCATTCAATGTGATCATGGCTGATCATTCTCAATCAGTACCCCGTTCCTGCCTTCTCCCCATACCCCCTGACTCCGCTATCCTTAAGAGTTCTATCTGTCTCTCTCTTGAATGCATTCAGAGAATTGGCCTCCACTGCCTTCTGAGGCAGAGAATTCCACAGATTCACAACTCTCTGACTGAAAGTTTTTCCTCGTCTCCGTTCTATATGGCCTACCCCTTATTCTTAAACTGTGGCCCCTGGTTCTGGGGCCACAGCATTGGGAACATGTTTCCTGCCTCTAACGTGTCATGCCTCTTAAGCATCCGATTCCTACCATTGTATCACGGGCAACTTGCAGTCTGCTGCCTAGTTCAGAAACTCTGCATACCTCCTCTCCCCAACAGTGCTTCTTTAAACATCCTCCCCGATCTGGCTTTTGAGACCAGCTCAATGCCATGGTAGATCTTACACCACAGAGAGTTGCGGTGGCACTGCAGTAGACCTGCTGCCTTACAGCGCCAGAGACACCAGGTTCGATCCTGACCTCGGGTGCAGCCTGCGTGGAGTTTGCACGCTCTCCTTGTGACCGTGTGGGGTTTCCTCCGGGTGCTCTGGTCTCCTCCCACATCCCAAAGGCGTACAGGCTTGTATGTTAATCAGATTCTGCAAATCACGCCTAATATGTAGAACGTAGAACTAGTGTACGGGCGATCAGTGGATGCCATAGACTTGGAGGGCCGAAGGGCATGTTTCCATGCTGTATCTCTAAACTCCTAAAGCCAGGTTGTTAATGGAAAGACACAAATTGGAGGAACAGCATCTTGCATTACTCTTGGGTAGCTTACAACCCAACGGTACGAACAATTTCTCCCTATTTTTGGTACCCTCTAACCTCTTCACAATTCACAATTCCTTTGTCTCACACCTTGTTCTTTTTCATCTCTGGCCTTTATCCAACCATCAGCCTATTAACCAACCAACCCTCCACCCGTGCCCACCTTTTATCAACCACGCTTTGTCCTGCTCTTCCAGCTATCCTTAATCCCTCCTCCTCCCCACACCCTTCCCCTCCCGTCTACCCCCACCCCCCAAAAAAAAAAAATCAACATGCAGAAGGATCCCAACCCAAAATGTCACCAGTCAACGTTCTCCAGGAATGCTGGCTGATCAACTGAGTTACTCCAGCACTTTTTCTCCCCTTCCTTGTAAACCAGCATCTGTAGTTCCTTCATTCTGGCGAATCTGTGGAATTCTTTGCCACAGAAGGATGCGGAGGCCAAGTCAATAGATATTTTTATAGCAGAGATAGATAGATTCTTGATTAGAACGGGTGTCAGGGGGTCATGGGGCGAAGGCATGAGAATGGAGTTAGGACGGAGGGATAGATAGACAATAGACAATAGGTGCAGGAATAGGCCATTCGGCCCTTCGAGCATCTCTGTTCTAAATGGCCTACCCCTTATTCTTAAACTGTGGCCCCTGGTTCTGGACTCTCCCAACATTGGGAACATGTTTCCTGCCTCTTACGTTTCCAGCCCCTTAATAATATTATCCGTTTCAATAAGATCCCCTCTCATCCTTCTAAATTCCAGTGTATACAAGCCTAGTCCCTCCAGTCTTTCAACATATGACAGTCCAGCCATTCCGGGAATTAACCTAGTGAACCTACGCTGCACGCCCTCAATAGCAAGAATATCCTTCCTCAAATTTGGAGACCAAAACTGCACCCAGGTGCGGTCTCACTAGGGCCCTGTACAACTGCAGAAGGACCTCTTTGCTCCTATACTCAACTCCTCTTGTTATGAAGGCCAACATTCCATCGGCTTTCTTCACTGCCTGCTGTACCTGCATGCTTGATCAGCCATGATTGAATGGCGGAGTAGACCTGATGGGCCGAATGACCTAATTCTGCTCCTATCACCGATGCCCTTATTCTACAAAAGACACAAATGGTGCTGTCAAAATAACAATAACGCGCCTGACGCCAGGATTGTTCCAACCCTCAAGTTTAAATTAATGCTGTCTTTCAATGTTTTTTTTAATTAAAACATGTTAAAAATACACGCAAGACGATTTCTATCACAACATTCAAAAAAATTGTTTTTGTTTTAAAAAAAAGGAAGCATTTCAAAACCGAAGGGTGTTCCTTGAAGACTTGCATTTCGAACCCAGGAGCTGGTGATGTTATTGTAAACCTGAACTAATGCTGAAATGGACTGGACTTCTTCATCTCCCCCTGCCAACCTCCACCTCCATCTTTTTCACCCCAATATGTAGTAGCATTACAAAAATGTGCGTGTAACTATATTTCAGTTTAGTGCCATTTGGACAAGACGGACTTCACCGCAGAGAGTTGTGGTGGCACAGCGGTAGACCTACTGCCTTGTAGCGCCGGAGACACAATGCAAGACTTCAGTTGGAACTAGAAGATTACCACCGCTTGCCTCCGTTGTCCCACGCCCCCATCCCAATAATGTTTGTTCGGCTTTCCCAGATCCACCGTCAGCTGAAATGGCCGTGGGCTCTGGAACAAGCTCAACGATGAAGTGGAAATGTGGTTGGAGCGGATGACTTGGCAGAAGAACCCCTTGCATTCCTGGGTGCTCATGTAATGGAAAGCGACACGGAAATATGATTTAAGAGAGAGTTGTTTTTTTCAAAAAAGGTATTCTATTGCTATTGATAATCTGGTTTGTCGATATTCCAGCCTCGGCACTTCGACCAGATAGCCCGTTCACATTCCCCCCACTATTGAATTTTGTTGTACCTTATTTAAAAATCCTAGGAAATTTAAAAAAAGTGTTTTGGTCCTTGTTCCTGCAGCTGTTGTATGAGCGAAGGAGCCCTTTCAATCTCTGACCAGCGAGCGGAGCCTTTGCAGCAATTTCCCACTTTGCACAGGATTGGCGTCCATTTACGCAGCTGAATTCGGAGGGGGGGGGAGGGGGGAGCGGGGGATAGGGAAGGAGAGAAGGGGAGAAGGGCAAGGGCAAGAGGGAAGGGGGAGGGCAAGGGGAGGGAGGGCAAGGGGAGGGAGGGCAAGGGGAGGGAGGGCAAGGGGAGGGAGGGCAAGGGGAGGGAGGGCAAGGGGAGGGAGGGCAAGGAGAGGGGGGCAAGGAGAGGGGGGGCAAGGAGAGGGGGGGCAAGGGGAGGGGGCAAGGGGAGGGGGGCAAGGGGAGGAGGGCAAGGAGAGGGGAGGGAGGGAAGGGAGGGAAGGGAGGGAAGGGAGGGGAGGGAGGGGAGGGAGGGAGGGGTTCATGCTGCTGGCTCATGTACAGTTCCTCTGTTATGTGCACTTCCACACACAGACGGCCATGTTGCCGCCGAAATACATGTACAGCATGTTCTTCATCTCGTGCGTGACTTCAAACCCAAAGCCTTCGCCAACCACCACGTGCCAGGAAGCTCCAAACCTCTTGTCCATCGTTTCTTTGATCATTTTGGCTGCGGTCTGTGACGGAGAAGAAACAAAGGGGGGGTTTTTTCCCCTCTCCCAAAATGATCGGAAAATAGATCACGGATGGAGAGTTACCAACACTAACTGAAGAACACAGATTAGGTGGCGCAGCTGGTAGAGCTGCTGCCTCATATCAATGAAAGACCCGGGTTTGATCCTGACCTTGGGTGCAGTCTGTTCATTAGCTTAGTTTAGAGATACAGTGCAGAAACAGGCCCTTTGACCCACCAAGCCCAAGCCGACCAGCGATCCCCGCACGCTAACACTACCCGACACACACTAGACGTACAGTCCTGCAGTTCTTTGGATGCAAAAGGAATTCGGAACACCCGGAGAAAACCCTGGGACAACCTGCAGACTTCACAAAGACAGCACCCAGCTTTAGACGAGAGATACCGCACGGAAATAGGCCCTTCGGCCCACCGGGTCTGCTCCGACCAGTGATCCCCGCACACGAACACTATCCTACACACACTAGCCAATGAACCCACAAACCTGTGCGTCTTCGGAGTGTGGGAGGAAACCAGAGCACCCGGGGAAAACCCACGCAGGTCACGGGGAGAACGTACAAACTCCGTACAGACAGCACCCGTAGTCAGGATCGAACCCGGGTCCCTGGCGCCGTGAGGCAGCGACTCTACCGCTGCGCCACCGTGCCGCCCCGTGTGGATTGCACGCTGGCGGGGAGCGGTGGGAGTGGACAAAGTGACGGGAAAAGGAGGAGTGGGGGCGGCGGTGGAGGGGCCGAGCGGATAAATTGGAGGCTAACAGATGAGAGGTGAAGGAGCCCCACGGTGGCCAAACACGTCCTGTTGGTGGCAGCGGCCTGAAGACGGTGCTGCCCCAGGGGCTACGACGTCAGCCACAACAACAGCAATGTCAACCAAACAATGCAGTGGGTAACGAAGGGCTCGCTGGTACACATTGCCAGAAACCCTTGGACTATCTTTAGTCTTGGATGGAGCTGCTCCCGAACCATCAATAGACAATGGACAATAGGTGCAGGAAGAGGCCATTTGGCCCTTCGAGCCAGCACCGCCATTCAATGTGATCATGGCTGATCATTCTCAATCAGTACCCCGTTCCTGCCTTCTCTCCATACCCCCTGACTCCGCTATCCTTAAGAGCTCTATCCAGCTCTCTCTTGAATGCATTCAGAGAATTGGCCTCCACTGCCTTCTGAGGCAGAGAATCCCACAGATTTACAACTCTCTGACTGAAAAGGTTTTTCCTCATCTCAGTTCTAAATGGCCTACCCCTTATTCTTAAACTGTGGCCCCTTGTTCTGGACTCCCCCAACATTGGGAACATGTTTCCTGCCTCTAACGTGTCCTACCCCTTAATAATCTTATACGTTTCGATAAGATCCCCTCTCATCCTTCTAAATTCCAGTGTATACAAGCCTAGCCGCTCCAGTCTTTCAACATATGAGAGGAGGGGAGTGTTGGGTGAGGTTAGATAAAATTAGAGAATTCAATGTGCATACTGCTGTGCTACCACACGCTCGAATGTGGGAGTCTCCCACCCCCCCCCCCCCCCCAAGGGAGAAAGGTGGACATGCGAGGAGAGGGACGTTGGTTCGCTGGAGGATCCGCATGGTCAAGGAAGGCGACGGCTGGAGGCCCTGCAGCAGCCTGGGGCTCGCCTGGATCGGGCACCGCTCACAACAACTAGAGCGCGGACTGGACTTGCAAAATGGCGCCTCTTGCGTGTGGGCTCAGTGGACTATTTCTGTACACTTTGCCAATCGGGGATGTGGTAATTCCCCACTGGACTCCACTCGTAAGAAAATAATTTTACTCCGCGTTTGCTCTTCGCACACGTGACAATAAAGCACCACTGACGTGGAACTGCAGATGCTGGTTTACAGGGGGGAAAAGACACAAAGTGCTGGAGTAACTCAGCAAGTCAGGCAGCATCTCTGGAGAACATGGATACGAGACGTTTGAAGACGGGTCCCAATGAGTTACTCTGGCACTTTGTGTCTTTCAAAGACAGTAGACAATAGGTGCAGGAGGAGGCCATTCGGCCCTTCGAGCCAGCACCGCCATTCAATGTGATCATGGCTGATCATCCACAATCAGTACCCCGTTCCTGCCTTCTCCCCGTACCCCCTGACTCCGCTATCCTTAAGAGCTCTATCTAGCTCTCTCTTGAATACATTCAGAGAATTGGCCTCCACTGCCTTCTGAGGCAGAGAATTCCACAGATTCACAACTCTCTGACTGAAAAAGTTTTTCCTCATCTCAGTTCTAATTGGCCTACCCCTTATTCTTAAACTGTGGCCCCTGGTTCTGGACTCCCCCAACATTGGGAACATGTTTCCTGCCTCTAACGTGTCCAACCCCTTAATAATCTTATATGTTTCGATAAGATCTCCTCTCATCCTTCTAATGGGGATGGCGTCGTAAACCAGGGCTGGTGTGGCATCAACAGGCCTGTCCTCTGAAACCAAAATCCATTATAAAGGGACCCGTTAGAACAAGGGTTTACTGTACTCCTGTCAAGTCTCCCCCCAACCTCCGGCAATCCAAGTCTATCCAACCTCTCCCTGTAGCTGAAACCCTCTAATCCAGGCAGCATTCTGGTAAACCTCTTCTCCACCCTCTCCAAAGCCTCAACACAGTTGATGTCATGGGGCGACCAGAACTGCACGAAATACTCCAAAAGTAGAGTGACCAAAGTCCTATAGACGTGGATTGGGAGTTACAGTCCATTCAGTTTCGTTTCGTTTATTGTCACGTGTACCGAGGTACAGTGAAAAGCTTTTTTGTCGTTTGCTTTCCAGTCAGCGGAAAGACTCTACATGATTACAATCGAGCCATTCACAGTGTACAGATACAGGACAAAGGGAATAATGGGGATAACGTTTAGTGCAAGATAAAGCTAGTAAAAGTCTGATAACAGCTAGGAAGAAACTGTCCCTGAATTTGGAGGTGTGCGTTTTCACACTTCTGTACTTTTTGCCCGATGGGAGAGGGGAGAAGAGGGGGTGGCCGGGGTGAGATATGTCCTTGATTTACTGCCGTTGGCCTTGCCGAGGCAGCGTGAGGTATAAATGGAGTTCATGGAAGGGATTTATTCACAAAATGCTGGAGTAACTCAGCAGGTCAGGCAGCATCCCAGGAGAGAAGGAATGGGTGACGTTTTGGGTCGAAATGGAAGGGAGGTCGGTTTGTGTGATGGTCTGGGCTGCGTCCACAGTCCTCTGCAATTTCTTGCGCTCTTGGATGGAGCTGTTCCCAGACCAAACCAAGCTGCGATGGTTCGGGAGCAGCTCCATCCAAGACTAAAGATAGTCCAAGGGCTTCCAACAAGATAGATGGGGCAAATTTCCAAACAGCAAACGATTCTGCAAAGGACGGCACTGCACCTTTGCAAAGTTCAGCGCTAGGAAGAGAACAACATGAACAACAGACGACATCTTGATCCACCACGCCATACACAAAAACGCCACATGACAAGACAGGTTCACCTCATTATTCCCAGTAAATTTCTCACAAGCAGTGACACACAGTTCCATCGTCTCGACTTTCATTTCCTCTGGCATATCGCAGTGCTGAAAACAAAAGACAGAAATGAGGAGGAAGTTGTTTGGAGTCACAGATTTATAGGATAGGGTTTCTCGGCTCCATTAAGTGGTCAATTTAAGGGCACGATTTATGACAATTAAAGACGCGAGGAAGAAAATTGATCCACGGTTTAGATGCGATCAGCCATGTGTCCACTGAAGGCAGGCTCAAGAAACATATAGGCTGCTCCTGCTTCTAATGTGTAGGAAGGAACTGCAGATGCTGGTTTATGCCGAAGATAGACACAAAAAGCTGGAGTAGCTCAGCGGCTCAAACAGCATCTCTGAAGAAAAGGAATAGGTGACGTTTCGGGTCGAGAGATGCTGTCTGAGCCGCTGAGTTACTCCAGCTTTTTGTGTCTATCCCCTGCTCCTTACGCCCTTCTTCTTAGGAGAGGTTAAGTGCAGCTTCCAATGGAGGAGAGAACTAATCGGAGGGATGGAAGTCACAGCTAATTATCTTCACAATTATCTTTACCTTTAAGTACCTGGGAGCAAGATGGTTTCCATTTTGTTTTGGTGGCCTCGATTGCTGGCTGAAGGAATAGTCTACGAAATTCAGACATCGTGACCGAGATAGCAAGTTGTCAAACTCCTCCAATCCCCACAAATGTATTTTTCTCACCAAATATCTCAAGTGTGTTCTTAGATTATAGATTTAGAGAAACAGCACGGAAACAGGCCCTTCGGCACACCGAGTCCGCGCCGCCCAGCGATCCCCGCACATTCACACTATCCTACACACACTAGGGACAAATTTTACATTTACCCAGTCAATTAACCTACATACCTGTACGTCTTTGGAGTTCTTGGTTTCACAAAATGCTGGAGTAATTCAGCAGGTCAGGCAGCATCTCGGGAGAGAAGGAATGGGTGACGTTTTGAGACGAGACCCTTCTTCAGATTGAAGAAGGGTCTCGACCCGAAACGTCACCCATTCCTTCTCTCCTGAGATGCTGCCTGACCTGCTGAGTTACTCCAGCATTTTGTGAAATAAATACCTTCGATTTGTACCAGCATCTGCAGTTATTTTCTTACAAGTGTGTTCTTGGGGTAATTTGCTTCTTATCTCCCAGAGTTTTCTGGCGATTTCATGCCTTCGTGTTGGTACAGTGAACAACTGTCATGCATAGAACACAGATACATTCCTTTCCCGCCCGCACCTCTTTTCTTCCCCCTCTTACTCCAATCAGTCTGAAGGACCCTGACCCAAAACTTAGCCTGTTCCTTCCCTCCAGAGATGCTGCCTTACAGCGTAAGAGACCCGGGTTGTCTCCTGACGGCGGTTTCTGTCTGTACGGAGATTGCACGTTCTCCCTATGACCGCGTGGATTTGCTCTGGGGTAATCTGGTTTCTTCCCACACACCACAGACGTACAGGTTTGTAGGCTTTGGTAAAATAAATTGTAAATTTGTCCCTAGTGTGCAGAATAATGTTAGTGTACGGGGTGATCACCGGTCGGCACGGTCACGGTGGGCCAGAGGGACTGTTTCCGCACTGTATCTCTAAAGTCTATCCCTGATGTCTAACCAAGGGCCAATCAGGCTCAAATTTTATTTAGGACCAATGACCAAAAGCATTTAAGAAGCTAATACATAAGCAGATGGATATATACGGAATGGAGGTGCACGGATCACTGCAGGCAGACGAGATTATTTTAACTTGGCATCATAGTTGGCACGGACATTGTGGGCCGAAGGGCCTGTTCCTGTACTGTACTGTGACAAGTGACAAGGCACTCAAAAGCAAAGATGATATGTTGGTGTAACAAAAGCCCATCAGCACCAACATATCCTTTACAAGGGACACGCTGATGTGCAGCTGAACAAATAACCTCACTTGCCCCATTAAACATGACAGATTTCAGTTATAACGATATCCAAATCAATAAAGCCATTAATTTACCCAAACATTATGGCATGAAAGTATTAACTGATTAATGAATTTTGCAACTGGTGCTGCTATACTGTTCTGAGCCAAGACCTCAGGAAGATTCAAGAGAGATGAGTTGGCCTTCAGTATATAATAGTGCCCCATTTATCGCTCCTCGTGTTGCTTCAAGTAGATCGAGATCAACACTAGGTTTGGACGGCTAGCAACAGGGAACATTCAGGCACCAAACAATGTGGTGAGACAACTACACACAGGCAGACAGAGGCACAGGTGACTCTTCAGATAAAGGAGCTGGACAGGCCTTTTTGAATCATGTTCAGAAGTGATAGGAGCAGAATTAGGCCATTCGGCCCATCAAGTCTACTCCACCATTCAATCATGGCTGATCTAACATTCTCCTGCCTTCTCCCCATAACCCCCGACACCCGTAATAAATCAAGAACCTATCAATCTCCGCCGTAAAAAAATTCTATCGGCGGCCTCCACAGCAGTCTGTGGCAATGAATTCCACAGATTCACCGCCCGCTCTGATTAACGAAACTCCTCCCCATCTCTTTCCTAAAGGTATGTCCTTCAATACCCGAGGCTGTGGCCTCTGGTCCTAGACTCTCCCACCGGTGGCGACATCCTCTCCACATCCAATCCATCCAGGTCTATTCCTATGAAGTTTCAGATCCATTTGGGAAGGAGGTCTGAGCAGTTTGATGCTCAACTCACCCTGACGATGGGGAAGGTCTGAAGACGCCTGGAATCTGGCTCTTCCTTTTTCGGCTCAGGTTCTCCCATTACGGACAAACGTCACCCCTGCCAGGAGAAGGGGAAAAAACGGTGATATTTCCATTTCAAAAAGACGATGGCATTAAAACACTGAACTATAGAGTCAGAGATCATGAAAATAGGTTCTTCAGCCCAACTTGCCCACACTGACCAACATGTCCCATCGACACTCAACCCCACCTGCCTGCATTTGGCCCAAATCCCTCTAAACCTGTCCTTTCCATGGACCTGTCGACATATTTCTTAAACGTTACGACAGTGCCTGCCTCAGCTTCCTCCTCTGGCAGCTCGTGCCGTACACCCACCGCCCGTAGTGTGAAAAGGGAAAAGGTTACAGCGGCAATAAGCATTGTCAGGATCAACCATTCTTTGCTGAGGGAGAGAATAGCTCCGAATGCTTTACTCTGGACAGCCATTACTCATGACGGAGTGTGATCACCGTATTGACTGCGTCTGTCAAGGGATCTAAAGGCACGTGGACTCCTCATATCATATCATATATATACAGCCGGAAACAGGCCTTTTCGGCCCTCCAAGTCCGTGCCGCCCAGTGATCCCCGCACATTAACACTATCCTACACCCACTAGGGACAATTTTTCACATTTACCCAGCCAATTAACCTACATACCTGTACGTCTTTGGAGTGTGGGAGGAAACCGAAGATCTCGGAGAAAACCCACGCAGGTCACGGGGAGAACGTACAAACTCCTTACAGTGCAGCACCCGTAGTCAGGATCGAACCTGAGTCTCCGGCGCTGCATTCGCTGTAAAGCAGCAACTCTACCGCTGCGCTACCGTGCCGCTCATGTTAATGGATGGTCTTCAGTGGCACGTGTCCAATGACCAAGTCTACCTCAATGCTGCCAAGCTCACCGTTAACATCACAGGGCGTGTTCGAGAATGACTGAACAAGTGCAAATTGTAGGAAAGCAAACACCATAAACTGTTCGTAACCAACTTAGGGGCCTTACAGTGCCAGAGACCCAGGTGCAATCCTGACCAGGATTGAACCTGGGTCTCTGGCACTGTAAGGCAGCAACTCCGTGCTGTCTGCACCGAGTTTGTACGTCCTCCCCGTGACCTGCGTGGTTTTTCTCCGGGGGGGTGGGCTCCGGTTTCTTCCCACACTCCAAAGACGTACGGGTTTGTACGTTAATTGGCTTGGTAAAATTGTAAATAGTCCCGAGCGTGTGTAGGATAGCGTTAATGGTGCGGGGATCGCTGGTCGGCGTGGACTCGGTGGGCCGCAGGGTCATTTTCTGTGCCGCATCTCTAAACTAAACCAAATCAAGAGATCAGTGTGCCTTGATAGTGCCCCATTAATAGTGCCTTAACAGTGCCCCGTGAGTCACTGACCTTCGGCTGAAAGTAATCTTAGCAATGTTAGCAAATCAGAAAAAAAACAATGCTTCAAAATTGGAATACATACTGCATTAAACTCTAGGCAATGCTGCATTCATTTGGAACTTAAAATTAGCTCCACAAGATCTAAGGAGATAAAACACAATCAAACCGATAAAGGGGAACACTAATGCCATGAACTTACAATTTATTATGCTCGGTGAAAATTAAAAAATTAATTCCACATAGCTCATCACAGGATGATGCATTTACTTAATGAACTGCCAGAGTAAAAGGGGATGACTTGTATCCAATGACCAAGGATCAAATGCAGCATCTTCCAAACTCAATATCCACATTACATCCAGTAAGCTATGGCCATAGAAAGGAATAATTAATTATTTTATAATTATTCCTTTCATGGAAAGGAATAATTAAAATGAAACAATCCCAGCAGGCTCGAGAGATAAAGCGTGGAAACAGGGCCTTCAGCCCATCGAGTCCACACCGACTAGCGATCACCCGTACACTAACACTATCCTGAGGAAAAACTTTTTCAGTCAGAGAGTTGTAAATCTGTGGAATTCTCTGCCTCAGAAGGCAGTGGAGGCGAATTCTCTGAATGCATTCAAGAGAGAGCTAGATAGAGCTCTTAAGGATAGCGGAGTCAGGGGGTATGGGGAGAAGGCAGGAACGGGGTACTGATTGAGAATGATCAGCCATGATCACATTGAATGGCGTTGCTGGCTCGAAGGGCCAAATAGCCTCCTCCTGCACCTATCGTCTATTGTCTATACGTTAGGGGCAATTTACTATTTGCAGAAGCCAATTAACACACTTTGGAGTGTGGGTGGAAACCGGAGCACCCGGAGAAATCCAACGTGGTCACGGGGAGAAAGTACAAACTCCGTACAGACGACACCCGCAGTCAGGATCGAACCCGGGTCTCTGGCGCCGAAAAGCAGCAACTCTACCGCTGCGCCACCGTGCCAGCCTTCATCCAGTAAACCTCTGCACAGTGTTGCTGCACTTCCACAATTCTTCCCCAGGCCCCGCTCCTGCAGTAAAGGAACAATTTCGTAGAAAGGAATAATTGAAACAAAACAATTGCATCTAGATCGACTGAGGGAATCCAGCAGTGTTTACCAATCAACTCATGCAGTGTAAACCAAAACCAAAGACCAGAACGATCGCCACCACACATCTTCCCTTCCACATTGAAAACTTCAACTCACGATAGGACGTGTAACCCTCACGTGTATTCTAAAGCTAGTGGCATGCACAGCAGCAGAGGATATCACAACCCACTGCAAGACTGTGCCCACTTGACAATACATGCACGTCACTAGCCTGTGAATAAGGCAATCAGGCACACTCTTCTTCCTCCCCAAACACACTTGTCCTCCATTTTGCTAGCAGAGACCGATAGCAAAGATTGAGATAGCAACCAACACTGCCTGGTTCAGTCGACCAAGTACAGTACTTAGTGGCTTACCTTTACACCGACTCCTCAAAACCCAAGATATCGTAAGGAACACAGAGTCAAAATAAGGTACATTGACTTCCTGGAATCACTCAGTGGGTCAGACAGCACCTCTGGAGAACAGGTGGTTTAGGGTCAGAGCCCTTCTTCAGTCTGAAGACGTGTCCCCACCCGAAACATCATCTATCCATGTTCTCCAGAGATGCTGCCTGACCTGATGAGATACTCCGGCACTTTGTCTTGTTTTTAAATATATAAAAGCAAGCACCTACAGTTCCTTGGGACTACGTTCACTTTCTATTAGCTTTTGAATTTAAAAGCCTACAGTCAAATTTGCAATGGAAACTCCAGCACTGTCATAAGCAGGAGGCTCTGGGCAAGTTCCCACTGCACTTGGACAGATTTCTACTACCCTTCTAACTTGCATCCAACTTCAACCAACTTAGATGTTTCAATATTCAACAGGTCACCGATCACTCCTAACAAGCCCTTCTACCTACCCATCCATCCGCCCCTCTACCCCCTCATCCACCCCCCAGCCCCTCTACCTTCCTATCCACCGGCCCCTCTGCCCACCCCACTCATCATCATCGGCGGTCACTCGAAGCGAGTATGACTGTCCTCTTTAGGACGCCTGTGCGTGACTATGTTTAACGTGGGGAGATTGGTGCTCAGACAGCCACCACACGGTCCTTGACAGATCTGGGTCAGGATCCAGTGGCATGGAGTCCAAGATGACCGGGGACCTTTTTCTGCTGCAGCCTTCATCCGCCTTCCCAGCCGTTGTGATGCTCCACTAAAGTCAGCCATCATCCTCCACCTGTTCCACCATGGAGGTCTTGGTTGGATTGCTCTTTGTCAGGGACCTCCCCCTCGACCTTACCGCCACGGGTGACCCTACCAGGAGCGTAGCTCCAGATGGCATCGCTCTCAGGACCACATGAGCTTCTCCACCACGACAAGGTGACAATCCACGGAGAACCCCACTGCACACTCTTCTGCACACTCTTCCACATCCCTCCACCACACCTCCCCCTCCCTTCTGCCCTCCATCCATCCAACTACCCCTCTGTCCCCTAATCCACCAGCCCCTCATCCAATCACCCCTTACCCACTCGTCCAACCACCCCCTGCCAACCCCCTCGGTACCACCCATCCACAACCCTCTAACCCCACATCCCCCATCCCTCCTCCCCCTCTATTTCCCCATACACCAGCCCTTCTACCCTCACATCCCCCACCCCACTACCCCCACCCCATTACCCCCACATCCCCCACCCCACTACCCCCACATCCCCCACCCCCCCACATCCCCCACCCCACTACCCCCACCCCACTACCCCCACATCCCCACCCCACTACCCCCACCCCACTACCCCCACATCCCCCACCCCACTACCCCCACCCCACTACCCCCACATCCCCACCCCACTACCCCCACCCAACTACCCCCACATCCCCCACCCCACTACCCCCACCCCACATCCCCCACCCCACTACCCTCACATCCCCTACCCCACTACCCCCACCCCACTACCCCCACCCCACTACCCCCACCCCACTACCCTCACATCCCCCACCCCACATCCCCCACCCCACTACCCCCACCCCACTACCCTCACATCCCCCACCCCACTACCCCCACCCCACTACCCACACATCCCCCACCCCACTACCCCCACATCCCCCACCCCACTACCCCCACCCCACTACCCCCACATCCCCCACCCCACTACCCCCACTACCCCCACCCCACTACCCTCACATTCCCCCACCCCTCTATCCCCACCCATCTACCCTCACATCCCCCACCCCACTACCCCCACATCCCCCACCCCACTACCCCCACATCCCCCACCCCACTACCCCCACATCCCCCACCCCACTACCCCCACATCCCCCACCCCACTACCCCCACCCCACTACCCCCACATCCCCCACCCCACTACCCCCACCCCACTACCCCCACATCCCCCACCCCACTACCCCCACCCCACTACCCCCACCCCACTACCCCCACATCCCCCACCCCCACATCCCCCACCCCACTACCCCCACCCCACTACCCCCACCCCACTACCCCCACATCCCCCACCCCACTACCCCCACCCCACTACCCCCACCCCACTACCCGCACATCCCCCACCCCACTACCCCCACCCCACTACCCCCACGCCACTACCCGCACATCCCCCACCCCACTACCCCCACCCCACTACCCCCACGCCACTACCCGCACATCCCCCACCCCACTACCCCCACCCCACTACCCTCACATCCCCCACCCCACTACCCGCACATCCCCCACCCCACATCCCCCACCCCACTACCCCCACATCCCCCACCCCACATCCCCCACCCCACTACCCCCACATCCCCCACCCCACATCCCCCACCCCACTACCCCCACATCCCCCACCCCACATCCCCCACCCCACATCCCCCACCCCACTACCCCACATCCCCCACCCCTCTACCCCCAAATCCCCACCCCTCTTATCCCCACCCCTCCACACCACCCCACCCTCTCCCCTCTCCCATTGGCCGTCCCCTTTCCCACCCTCGCCCAACACCACAACTTCAAAACCCAGCAACAAATAAAAATTAAAAACATTTATTGCTGAAGCTGCCTTTGGGGGGGTGGACATATCCCAGTGGAGACCCTCCCTCTCCCTCTCCCTCCATCCCTCCCTCTCCCCGCGCCGCTCTCACCGCGGCGCCGCCTCTAGTCTCCCATCCACTCGGCCGTTGTTAGGGACGGAACCCGGGTCCTGGCAACTGCGAGCAGCGGATGTCCCGCCCCTCTCTCCGCGCGATTGGCGAGTTCCCCGCAGGCGAGAGGCGCCCATTGGGTACAGCCGCCGTCAATCACCCCTCTACCGCGAGGCGGGACCTGTCAGCTAAAGGACGTCCCGCCCCCTAGGCACGGGACGACGACACCCATTGGTTTACGATGATGTCAATAGTGCGGGGGCGGGACCTGGCGTCAAGACGAAGTCCCGCCTCCCCTCTGCGCGGGAGAGCGCCGACCATTGGTTCATGACGCTGTCAATCATGCTGGTGTCCTCGAACGTCCAGGCCCCCTCTCTGCGCGTGATTGGCCGGCCCGTCGCGGGAGACAGCCGGCCATTGGTTGCGATCACTGTCGATCACGCTTGCCCTGCAGTCCCCGCCCTCCAACGGCGGTGATTGGATGGGAGCCGCGTCCATCAGCCTCGTTCCCGCCCTCCAACGCCGCTGATTGGATGAGAACCGCTTCCATCAGCCGGGTCCCCGCCCTCCCCGGCCGTCGCCAAGGGGGACTCGGTGGTGACGACGACGGCGGCGGCGGCGGCTTCCAGCGAAGGCAGCGCCCCCAGCGGCCAACCTGCCGCCAGAGGTCTGATCCAGTGTGGGACCACTGCTCTACAGTGCTGAGCCAAGACATCAAGAAGGTTCCAGAGAGATTAGTTGACCTTCAGTATATACACGGACCAGCCAAAACATTATGACCTGATGAGCCAAAACATTACGCCCACCTGCCCGATGGCCCTCCGTGTGCAGCCCCATACGCAGCAGGGTGCGATGCACTGTGTATTGTGACACATTCCTCCCGTCACCACCATTAACATTTTCTGTGACTTGTGCCACAGTCGACCTTCTGTCGGTTCGGACCAGACGGGATAGCCTTCGTTGCCCTCGCGCATCGATGAGCCTTGGGCGCCCAACACCCTGTCTGTCGCCGGTTTGTGGTTTGGTCCCTCCTCAATAGACAATAGGTGCAGGAGGAGGCCATTCGGCCCTTCGAGCCAGCACCGCCATTCAATGTGATCATGGCTGATCATTCTCAATCAGTACCCCGTTCCTGCCTTCTCCCCATACCCCCTGACTCCGCTATCCTTAAGAGCTCTATCTAGCTCTCTCTTGAATGCATTCAGAGAATTGGCCTCCACTGCCTTCTGAGGCAGAGAATTCCACAGATTCACAACTTTCTGACTGAAAAAGTTTTTCCTCATCTCCGTTCTAAATGGCCGACCCCAAATTCTTAAACTGTGGCCCCTGGTCCTGGGCTCCCCCAACATTGGGAACATGTTTCCTGCCTGTAACGTGTCCAACCCCTTAATAATCTCTTTATGTTTCGATAAAATCCCCTCTCATCCTTCTAAATTCCAGTGTATACAAGCCTAACCGCTCCAGTCTTTCAACATACGACAGTCCCGCCATTCCAGGAATTAACCTAGTGAACCTACGCTGCACACCCTCAATAACAAGAATATCCTTCCTCAAATTTGGACATCAAAACTGCACACAGTACTCCAGGTGCGGTCTAACTAGGGCCCTGTACAACTGCAGAAGGACCTCTTTGCTCCTATACTCAACTCCTCTTGTTATGAAGGCCAACATTCCATTGGCTTTCTTCACTGCCTGCTGTACCTGCATGCTTCCTTTCAGTGACTGATGCACTAGGACACCCAGATCTCGTTGTACGTCCCCTTTTCGGACCACTGTCGGTCGGTACTCACCATTGCTGACCGGGAGCACCCCACAAGCCTTGCCGCTTCAGAGATGCTCTGACCCAGTCGTCTGGCCATAACAATTTGGGCCTTGTCAAAGTCGCTCAGGTCTTTACTCCTGCCCATTTCTTCTGCATCCAACACATCAACTTCAAGAACCGACTGTTCACTTGCTGCCTAATATATCCCACCCCTTGACAGGTGCCATTGTAACAAGATAATCAATGTTCTGTCGGAAAATAACTGCAGATGCTGGTACAAATCGAACGTATCACAAAATGCTGGAGTGACTCAGCAGGTCAGGCAGCATCTAGGAGAGAGGGAATGGGTGACGTTTCAGGTCGAGACCCTTCGATAATCAATGTTATTCACTTCGCCTGGCAGTGGTTATAGTGTTTTGGCTAATCGGTGTGTGTGTGTGTGTGTGTATATATATATATAATAGTGCCCCATTTATTGCTTCACATGTTGCTTCAAGTGGGTCAAGATCTACACTAGGTTTGAACTTCTACCAATGGGGAATATTAGAAACATAGAAAAATAGGTGCAGGAGTAGGCCATTCAGCCCTTCGAGCCAGCACTGCAATTCAATATGATCATGGCTGATCATCCAAAATCAGTACCCCGTTCCTGCCTACTCCCCATATCTCTTGATTCCATTAACCCTTAGAGCTATATCTAACTCTCTCTTGAAAACATCCAGTGAATTGGCCTCCACTGCCTTCTGTGGCAGAGAATTCCACAGATTCACAACTCTCAGGGTGAAAAAATGTTTCCTCATCTCAGTCCCCCCCTCCCTTAACCTCTATTCTTATCTCCATAGCTTCATCTCGAACATAAGAAATAGAAGCACAGTGGGGAGCACAATGGTTGCTGCCTCATAGCGCTAGAGACCTGGTTTCAATCATGACTACGGGTGCTGTCTGTACATCCGTTCTGCCCTCTGGTTCTTGACCCACCCACCAGTGGAAACATCCTCTCCACAGCCACTCTATCCAGGCCTTTCACTATTTACTATAACTTCTTTACAACGGCGAAACCAAACGCAGGCTCGGCGATCGTTTCGCTCAACACCTTCGCTCAGTCCGCCTTAACCAACCTGATCTCCCGGTGATTGAGCACTTCAACTCCCTCACCCACTCCCAGTCTGACCTTTCTGTCATGGGCCTCCTCCAGTGCCATAGTGAGGCCCACCGGAAATTGGAGGAGCAGCACCTCATATTTCGCCTGGGCAGCTTGCAGCCCAGTGGTATGAACATTGACTTCTCCAACTTTAGATAGTTCCTCTGTCCCTCTCTTCCCCTCCCCCTTCCCAGTTCTCCCACTGTCTTCCTGTCTCCCCCTATATCCAGCCTTTGTCCCGCCCCCCTGACATCAGTCTGAGGAAGGGTCTCGACCTGAAACGTCACCCATTCCTTCTCTCCCGAGATGCTGCCTGACCTGCTGAGTTACTCCAGCATTTTGTGAAATAAATACCTTCGATTTGTACCGGCATCTGCAGTTATTTTCTTACACTACCTTTCACTATTCGGTACGTTTCAATGAGGTTGCCCCCTCATCCTTCTAAACTCGTAAAGTTTAGATCAGATGTTCTTCTGAACCTGCTGGGCTGTTCAACAAGGTTGTGGTGGATCTTCTTAAGGGCAACATATCTGTGCCATCTCCACAACCCTTCCTTGGGAAATGAAGACCCAGGGGGAGGTCTTCATCTCCCCCTAGCTTTCAAATAACCTTATGAGAAGATCGTTCAACTCAGCGGGACAGGCAGCTGGAGAGAAGGAATGGGTGACTGAAGTCTGAAGAAGGGTCTCGAGCCGAAACATCGCCCATTCCTTCTCTCCAGTGATTCTGCCCGTCCCGTTGAGTTACTCCAGCATTTTGTGTCTACCTTCGGTTCAAACCAGCGAGTCCCTTCCTGCACATAAGATTATGCAAGTCAGGCTTCTTCTTAAATGCCTGGACTCTCATCATTGCCTCTGACTCATAACAGTGTGCTGAAATGGCCGCGTAAGCCATAAAGTTCAAGGACCATTTAGCAATGGGTAATAAGTGATGACTTGGCCACATCCCAAATATGAGGGGAAAAAGACAAGTTGCGAGCCAAGCATAAAGTGTGAAATTTGCAGTGTAAACTTCCAGTCAGTTCTGGTTAAGGCTGCCATCGATATCGGGCGTGCTTTCTGTAGCAGAGACAATCAGTTTAAATCCTGATGGTATGGCGAGTCCGGAAACTTGTTGGTTGTAGAAGAAGTTTATTGCAGCCGCAATATTCGAATACAGAGTTAAACAACAAGGTAAAGGACAACCATCAAAAACTTACTGTCTTCTTCGAAGACTTCGCCGAACTAACTATTTCGGGCGCCAAACGCGCACATGACATCGCTGGCCAATCAGCGATGTCGCTCCCTGGACCAATCCCCATGTTCGTGTTCACACGTGACCTCGCTGGCCAATCCGAGGGTTCGACGACCTGGACCATTCTCTATGGTCGCTACATGACCCCCCCCAGAACCCGAGGTGCGGAACCTAGCAGGGAGCCGGATTTCGCGACCATAACGAGTACGGAGAGGGACAGCCTGAACCACAGGAGCCGGGGGTTCCGGACTTGGCGGAACAGCCGGAACGAGAGGTCCTGGAGGAACTACCGGAACGGGGGGTCCTGGAGGAACTGCCGGAACGGGGGGTCCTGGAGGAACTGTCGGAACGGGGGGTCCTGGACTGAGCGGAACTAATGGAGGTCGGCCTCTCCTAGGGGTTTGACCGACCAGGACTGGTTGATCCGGATCCAAATGTGCAGGTTTGAGCCGGGACACCGAGACGAGCTCACTCTTGCCGCACATGTCTAAGGTGAAGGTAGCCGTTCCCTTACGCAAAACCCGGAACGGCCCTTGATAGACCCTCTGCAACGAGGCGCGATGGGAATCTTTTCGCAGAAAAACGAACTCACAGTCCTTCAGGGAAGGCGGTTCATGTACCATGGGACACCCATGACGTGAAGTCGGAACTGGAGCCAGGGAGCCCACCCGTTCCCGGAGAGATGCTAACACTGATGGGACTGTAGGCAGCTGGTCTGAAGGGTCCGGAAACAGATCTCCGGGTACTCGAAGTGTCGAGCCATATACTAGCTCTGCGGACGACGCACCGAGATCTAGCTTAGGAGCAGTCCGGATGCCCAAAAGAACCCAAGGGAGCTGGTCTACCCAGTCCGGGCCTTCAAGCCTTGCACTGAGGGACGCCTTAAGTTGGCGGTGGAACCTTTCTACGAGTCCATTTGCCTGGGGGTGATATGCAGTCGTGGGTTGTAACTTGGACACGTACAGTTCTGCGAGCGCGGCCCAGAGGGACGAAGTGAATTGTGGGCCTCTGTCAGTGGTAATAACTGCCGGGACCCCGAAACGAGCTACCCAATGAAGGGCCAAAGTCCTAGCACAAGACGCTGACGAAATATCAGACAATGGGAAAGCCTCTGGCCACCGGGTGAACCGATCCACCACCGTGAGGAGGTGGGTGTAGCCCCGGGAGGAAGGCAAAGGACCGACCAAATCCACGTGGATGTGGAAAAAACGAACAGCCGGGACCTCGAAATCCTGTACGGGGGGCTGGACATGGCGCTGGACTTTAGCGGTCTGACAGGGAACGCAGGCACGCGCCCAACCCGCTACCTGTTTCCGTAGGCCATGCCAGACAAACCGAGCTGCTACCAAAGCAGAGGTGGAGCGGATGGACGGGTGCGCCAGCCCATGAATGGCATCGAAAACCTGGCGCTGAAGGGAGGGCAGTACTACCGGCCTGGGACGGGGAAGAGAAACATCGCACCAGACTTTTGTGCCTTCTGACCCACAAGCTACCTGGGCCAACTTCAATCCCGAAGTGGTGGACTGGTATGCCGAAGCGGTATCCGCTAGAAGCTGTGCCTCCGCAAGCTCTTGGGGATCCACTTCGCAGTCCACCGCCGAAATAGGGGGAAAAGCAGGTCTAGACAGGGCGTCAGCAACGGCATTAAGCTTACCCGCGACATGACGGACATCGGTGGTGAATTCGGAGATAGCAGTCAGGTGCCGCTGCTGGCGGGCCGACCATGGGTCAGATAATTTGACAAAAGCAAATGTTAATGGTTTATGGTCCGTAAAGGCCACAAATGGGCGGCCCTCAAGGAAGTACCTGAAATGACGAACAGCTAAATAGAGGGCCAAAAGCTCTCGGTCAAATGCGCTATACTTCAGCTCAGCCGAATTTAGTTGCCGGCTGAAAAACGCCAAAGGCTGCCAACGGCCACCGACCTGCTGCTCCAGAACCCCGCCCATCGCCACGTCAGAGGCGTCAACCGTCAGGGCCATGGGGGCGGAGGGGCTCGGGTGGACCAACATGGTGGCGTCTGCCAAAGCTGCCTTAGCTGCTGTAAAAGCCGACTCTGCGGTCGGGGACCATATCAACTCTACCGGATTCCCTGCAAGGCATTGGAAAAGCGGGCGCATGACTCGCGCAGCTGCAGGGACGAACCTATGGTAGAAATTAACCATGCCTACGAACTCCTGTAGTCCTTTTACTGTGGTGGGCCTGGGGAATGCCCGGATAGCCTCCACCTTTTCGGGCAAAGGGGAGGCGCCGGCAGGGGTAATTCTGTGCCCTAGGAAATCAAGAGCAGGAAGGCCGAATTGACATTTGGAGGGTTGGATTATGAGCCCGTGGTCTTGGAACCGCTGGAAAACGGTCCACAAGTGGGCCTGGTGTTCCTGTACTGAGGTGCTGGCAACCAGGATGTCGTCTAAATAAATAAACAAAAAGGGTAAATCCCGGCCCACGCGGTCCATCAGTCGTTGGAAAGCCTGTGCCGCGTTCTTTAAACCGAAAGGCATACGCAACCATTCAAACAACCCGAACGGAGTAATCGTTGCAGTTTTCTGTATGTCCTCCGGTCGCACCGGGATCTGGTGGTATCCTCGCACCAAATCGATTTTGGAGAACACCACCGCTCCTTCCAGCCCAGATGAAAAGTCCTGTAGGTGCGGTATGGGGTAGCGATCAGCCGTGGTGACAGCATTGAGACGCCGATAATCGCCACATGGTCTCCACCCCCCAGATGCCTTGGAGACCATATGTAACGGCGAGGCCCACGGGCTGTCAGACTGACGAACAATTCCCATTTCCTCCATCTTCCTGAACTCTGCCCGTGCCACCACCAGTTTGTCTGGCGGTAGCCTCCTGGCCCGAGCGAAAACAGGAGGGCCTTCGGTGCGGATGTGATGGACCACGCCGTGCTTGGCCGAAGACGTGTCGAAACGTTGAATGAGCAGCTCTGGAAACTCCGCCAGAATCTCAGCATACGAGTCGGGGGCCGCGACGACGGCCTGGACAGTAGGGCTGGGCGAGGAGGCGATTGTCGGAGCGACGTGCTCACCTTCGGCGGAGGGTCGGAGGTCGTTACCGCGGACATCAGGGACCAGTGAAAAAGCCCAGAGAAAATCTGCTCCCAAGATCGCTTGTTTGACGTCGGCTATGATGAATGGCCATTCGTACGTGCGGAGGGCTAACACAAGGGACATCTTCCGTATACCGAAAGTGCGAATTGGGCTGCCATTAACCGCGATGAGGGTGGGACCTGTCTTACCCGATCTGGTTTCGAGGTCGGTCGGCGGCACTATACTGACGATGGCTCCCGTGTCCACCAAAAATTCTGTGTCCGTGAATCGATCATGGACATAGAGGCGCCGGTTCTGGCCAATCGTAACTGCCCCTATGTACGATCGGCCGAGGCATTTCCCGCGAAGGTACAAGGTGAGCGGCAGTTGCAGGATTCGCTACCCCATCGTAGGTGATAATAGCACCAGCCGCGCTTGTGCGGATCTTTTTGGCGGGCTTTCGGAGAATTGGCGGGAGACGTGGCGCCATCTTGCCGTCGCTGTGGCGTGGTCACTGATGTCGAGACCTTGTTGATCGAACCGCTTGCCTGGTCCTTTGCCTTGTTTTTAGCCGCTATGAGCGCGTCCGCTTTCGCTGCATATGCTTCGGGGTCCTTAAAAGAACAATCCGTGAGCAGCAGTCAGACATCCTCAGGAAGCTTCTCGCGGAATGCCTGTTCGAACATAGGGCAATCCGTATGCTCACCGGCTAGCATCATCATTTCGGACATGAGGACGGAAGGCAGTCGGTCTCCAAGATCCGGTAGGTGCAGAAGTCTTGCCGCACCACCATGCTTATTAAACCCGAAGATTCGCAGTAATACTTTCTTCAGGGCCTCGTACTTGCTTTCCGCAGGTGGATTAACGATGAACCGCATCACGCGCGTGGTCGTCTCCGATGATAGAGCGCTGACGAGGTAGTAATACCTCGTGGAGTCGTCCGATATCTTCTTTATATGAAATTGAGCTTCGGTGTGTATAAACCAAGATTGCGGTGCGTGCGTCCAAAACCACGGAAGGTGAACGCTTACCGCGCTTGACTCCGGTGTGCCCGGCGCGGCCATCGCCGACGAGGCGTCGGGTCCCTGCATAGTCGGTGATCGTCCAGATCACGTCGGGGTCACCAATATGGCGAGTCCGGAAACTTGTTGGTTGTAGAAGAAGTTTATTGCAGCTGCAATATTCGAATACAGAGTTAAACAACAAGGTAAAGGACAACCATCAAAAACTTACTGTCTTCTTCGAAGACTTCGCCGAACTAACTATTTCGGGCGCCAAACGCGCACATGACATCGCTGGCCAATCAGCGATGTCGCTCCCTGGACCAATCCCCATGGTCGCGTTCACACGTGACCTCGCTGGCCAATCCGAGGGTTCGACGACCTGGACCATTCTCTATGGTCGCTACAATGGGATACAAGAGGAACGTGCGTTGCAGGAAGGTTTCATTAACATGGAAGATATTCATACGTTTATAAGTTCTAGGAGCAGAATTAGGCCATTTGGCCCATCAAGTCTACTCCCCCATTCATTCATAGAAACATAGAAAATAGGTGCAGGAGGAGGCCATTCAGCCCTTTGGAAGATAGATCATGACTATAAACAATAGGTGCAGGAGGAGGCCATTCGGCCCTTCGAGCCAGCACCACCATTCAATGTAATCATGGCTGATCATTCTCAATCAGTACCCCGTTCCTGCCTTCTCCCCATACCCCCTGACTCCGCTATCCTTAAGAGCTCTATCTAGCTCTCTCTTGAATGCATTCAGAGACTTGGCCTCCACTGCCTTCTGAGGCAGAGAATTCCACTGATCTTTCTTTCCATCTCAAACCCATTCTCCTGCCTTCTCCCCATAACCCCTGACTCCCATAGTTGATGAGGTCAGAGCTACGTGTGACTGCATTAACGTTCCCGGGCCTGCACACAAGGTCAACAAGCTTGGACCAGGATTAGGATGTTCTCAGCATTCGTTGGTGACAAGGGTTGTGGTAGAGCAGAGAGGTCGGCCACTGTCCTTTTAGACTTTAGACTTAAGAGATCCGCTGAGTTACTCCAGCAATTTGTGTCTATTCCTCTAAAATGTCCCTATCCATGTACCTGTCCAAATTTCTTTTAAATATTGGTATTCAATTGTAACCTGCCTCAACCATTTCCTGCAGCAACTCATTCCGTACACCCACCACGCTGTGCAAAAACCTTGCCCTCAGATTCCTATGAAATCTTGCTCCTCTCACGTTAAACTCAGCGGTAGAGTTGCTGCCTTACAGCGAATGCAGCACCGGAGACTCAGGTTCGATCCTGACCACGGGCGCCGTCTGTATGGAGTTTGTACGTTCTCCCCGTGACCTGCGTGGGTTTTCTCCGAGATCTTCGGTTTCCTCCCACACTCCAAAGACGTACAGGTATGTAGGTTAATTGGCTGGGCAAATGTTAAAAAATTAAAAATTAAAATAAATTTTAAATTGTCCCTAGGGTGTGTAGGATAGTGTTAATGTGCGGGGATCGCTGGGCGGCGCGGACTCGGTGGGCCGAAGGGCCTGTTTCCACACTGTATCTCTAAATCTAAAAAAATCTAAAAACTGTATCCTCTTTAGACTTTAGAGATACAGCGTGGAAACAGGCCCTTCGGCCCACCGAGTCCGTGCCAACCAGCGATCCCCCCATGCACACGCACCATCCTGCACACCAGGGACAATTCACAATTTTTAACCAAAGCCAATTAACCTACAAACCTGCACGTCTTTGGAGTGTGGGGGGAAACCCGAGCGCCCGGAGAAACCCCACGCGGTCACTGGGAGAACGTACAAACTCTACAGACAGCACCCTCCTCTCGACCCCAAACATCGCCTATCCATGTTCTCTAGTGATGCTGCCTGACCCGCTGAGTTACTCCAGCACTTTGTGCCCTATTGAGCATTGGAGACCATGGTGAGATTAACCTTTCTTACTCACAGGCTTGAGAATTTATTGGTGTTCTGAAATGACAGTGGAAATAGAGTCGTTGAGTACTTTTAAGACAGAGGTACATAGATTATTGATATTCAAGAAGGTGAAAGAATAGTCGAAATAAGTAAACTGCAGATGCTGATATACCAAGAGATCGATAAAATGCTGGGGTAATCAGCCGGTCAGGCAGCATCTTTGGAGAACATGGATAGATGACATTACGGATTGGGGAAATCTCTTCACCTCCCTGGTTTTAGGCTTATCTCTGGCCTTAGTCCAACCATCAGCCTATTAACCCACCCATGTTCACAGGCATTCAATACAATACAATACAAGACAATATATCTTTATTGACATTGTCCAGGGGTACATCGAGATTGGGAATGCGCCTCCCATACGATGCAATAAATTAATTAGCTAGTCAGTATTAATTTAAACAACCCAATGAAACAAATTGTAACAGTTTTAAAACAGAATAAAGTGCAAGTAGATCTGTGCCGGTTCACTGTGCAATGTGACCATCCGGCTCAGCAGGACC
The DNA here is from genome assembly GCF_053455715.1 of Rhinoraja longicauda. Lineage (NCBI taxonomy): Eukaryota > Metazoa > Chordata > Chondrichthyes > Rajiformes > Arhynchobatidae > Rhinoraja > Rhinoraja longicauda. The sequence continues at coordinate 5,793,680 of NC_135992.1, forward strand.
GGTTCATGGCAGCTATGGCCTTGGGGATGAAGCTGTTCCTGAGTCTGGAGGTGCGGGCGTAGAAGGCCTTGTATCGTCTGCTCGATGGTAGAAGTTCGAACAGACTGTTGCAGGGGTGTGAAGAGTCTTTGTGGATGCTGGTGGCTTTTCTGAGGCATCGTGTGTTGTAAATGTCCTCCAAGGCTGGTAGCTGTGTTCCGATGGTCCTCTGAGCTCTATGGACTACCCGCTGAAGAGCTCTCCTCTCTGCCTCCGTGCAGCTGAGGTACCACACAGGGATGCCATGTGTTAGGATGCTCTCTATGGTGCAGCGGTAGAATGTCATCAGCAGCTGTTGGGGCAGACCAGACTTCTTCAGTGTTCTTAGGTAGAACAGTCGTTGCTGTGCCTTCTTGACCAGCGCAGCAGTGTTATTGGACCATGTTAGGTCCTCCGAAATGTGAGTGCCCAGAAACTTGAAGCTGGACACTCTCTCCACACTGTCCCCGTTGATAAAGATCGGGGCGTATTCCCCGTTGTGTGACCTACGGAAGTTCAGCTATTACCTGCCATGCTTTGTCCTGCCCCTTAACCCCCCCTCCCACTCCCACACTGACCTTTCTGTCCTGGGCCTCCTCCATTGTCAGAGTGAGGCCCTGCGCAAATTGGAGGAACAGCACCTCGTATTTCGCTTGGGCAGCTCACACCCCAGCGGTATGAACATTGACTTCTCTAACTCAAAGTAGCCCTTGCTTTCCCTCTCTCTCCACCCCTCCCCCTTCCCAGTTCTCCCACCAGTCTGACTGTCTCCGGCTACATTTTATCTCTGTACCACCCACTCCCCTGACATCAGTCTGAAGAAGGGTCTCGACCAGGAAGGTCACCCATTCCTTCTCTCCTGAGATGCTGCCTGCCCCGCTGACATTTTGTGTCTATCTTCGATTTAAACCAGCATCTGCAGTTCTTTCTTACACATTTTGACCTGCCCCACCTCTCTTCCAGCTTTCCTCCCCCCCCCCCCCCCCCCCGCTCCTCCCCTACAATCAGTCTGAAGAAGGGTCCCGACCCAAAACGTCACCTATCCATGTTCTCCAGAGATACCACCTACTGACCCGCTGAGTTACACCAGCACGCTCTGCCTTTCCAGAGATTATTTGAGAAGGGAGGTGGGTAGAAGTAGCGTTGAGGGGCCGAGTGGCCTATTCCTGCTCCAAAGCATATCAGCAGTACTTCCACAACATGCTGGAGTAACTCGAAGGTTTTCATTCACAAAATGATGGAGTAACTCAGCAGGTCAGGCAGCATCTCGGGAGAGAAGGAATGGGTGACGTTTCGGGTCGAGACCCTTCTTCGATTTGTACCAGCATCTGCAGTTATCTTCTTATGCTGGAGTAACTCAGCAGGTCAGGCAGCATCTCAGGAGAGAAGGAATGGGTGACGTTTCGGCCAAGACTGAAGAAGGGTCTCGACCCGAAACGTCACCCATTCCTTCTCTCCTCAGATGCTGCCTGACCCGCTGAGTTACTCCAGCACTTTGTGAATAAATACCTTGGATTTGTACCAGCATCTGCAGTTATTTCCTTACACTAGCAGTACTTCCACAGCCGGTTCCACACGGAATTCTGCAGTGGATGGGCGTTTGTCTTGTGCCTTCGGTCACGGCTGGTATTTAGCGTGAGGCAAAGCCTGGGAAATGTGGGAAGGCTGTGATGTACGACTGCTGCCGTGTTGTGGTGTGGCAGCTAAGCAAGTCCAACGCTGAAGGCACCCGAGGGAGTGATAGGAAATATGGCGAGGAGCTCACTCACGCCGCAGATTAGGTATGAAATATTAACACAGGCAGGCACGAAGCTGGAATAAGGCGGGGGTGATTGCAACAGGGAGCACACTGTTTGAAGTACAACATGTACTAAATTAGAAAAAGCTATAATACAATTTTTTTTAAATCAACTTGGTATCAGAAAAGTTTTTAAAAATCACATTTCATCCCTCCACAGCTGCAGCCTGAGAGACATGAAGACAGACGGGACGTTACACAGGAGAAGGTAGTGCTGAGGATGACAGATGTATGACCCGAGGATTCATTTGCTTCGAGAGATATTGTATGCACCAATGTGGGCTTTAGCTGGGGAAGAGAAACAGTAGAGTGTGTAAAACATCAGGTTGTGCAGTGGGTAGTGCGGGTGCCTCAATAGACAATAGACAATAGACAATAGGTGCAGGAGGAGGCCATTCGGCCCTTTGAGCCTGTACGCACCGCCATTCAATGTGATCACGGCTGATCATTCTCAATCAGTACCCCGTTCCTGCCTTCTCCCCATACCCCCTGACTCCGCTATCCTTAAGAGCTCTATCTAGCTCTCTCTTGAATGCATTCAGAGAATTGGCCTCCACTGCCTTCTGAGGCAGAGAATTCCACAGATTCACAACTCTCTGACTGAAAATGTTTTTTCTCATCTCTGTTCCAAATGGCCTACCCCTTATTCTTAAACTGTGGCCCCTTGTTCTGGACTCCCCCAACATTGGGAACATGTTTCCTGCCTCTAACGTGTCCAACCCCTTAATAATCTTATACGTTTCAATAAGATGTGGAATTCTCTGCCTCAGAGGGCAGTGGAGGCCAATTCTCTGAATACATTCAAGAGAGAGCTAGATAGAGCTCTTAAGGATAGCGGAGTCAGGGGGTATGGGGAGAAAGCAGGAACGGGGTACTGATTGAGAATGATCAGCCATAATCTCATTGAATGGCGGTGCTGGCTCGAAGGGCCGAATGGCCTACTCCTGCACCTACGGTCTATTGTCTAAGATCCCCTCTCATCCTTTCTAAATTCCAGCGTATACAAACCTAGCCGCTCCAGTCTTTCAACATACGACAGTTCCGCCATTCCGGGAATTAACCTAGTAAACCTACGCTGCACGCCCTCAATAGCAAGAATATCCTTCCTCATATTTGGAGACCAAAACTGCACAATTGAGCGCCAGCGACCCGGCTTCATTCCTGACCTCGGGTGCTGTCTGCAAGGAGTTTGCACGTTCTCCCCTGCGACCACCTGGGTTTCCTTCGGGTACTCCGGTTTCCTCCCACAGCCCAAGTGGGTACAGGTTTGCTGATTAACTGGCCCCACACTTGCACTAAGGGCGACATGGCAGTGCAGCAGTAGAGTAGCAGCCTCGCAGCGCCAGGGACTCGGGTTAGTTCCAGGTCCTGGCTGTACGGAGTTTGCACGTTCTGCCTGTGACCACGTTGGTTTTCTCCGGGTGCTCCCATTTTCTCACAAGTTCCAAAGACGTGCAGGTTTGTAAAGGGCCTGTCTTTGTTAAGCGATTTTTAAGGCGACTGCCGGCGACTGTCAAAGTCGTAGCAGATCGCCGAAATTTTCTTTTACCCTACGACATTGACCACGACAATGACCATGACAATGACCACGACAATGACCACGGCAATGACCACGACAATGACCATGACAATGATCACGACAATGACCACGACAATGACCACGACAATGACCATGACAATGACCACGACAATGCCGAGTCAGGTCGATACAAGTTTAACTTTTTTTGTGAAACTAGCACCTGGCTAAGAGATGACACCGTCTTCGGATACATCGCAAAATTCCCACGCTTACCTGACCGTCAAACTGCCGCCTCCAATCTACCCGTCAAATGTCCTGACGGTAAATAAATTGGTTAAACAAAACTATTTCTGGTATCTTCAAATGCCTTTTCTTAATTTCATATTACGTGCTTCTAAATGCATCTGCGACAACCTAGCAAACCTGGGGACAGCGTGCGACAGACAGCGCCCGCAATAAGCTGTAGGCCTGGACACTTTAGGCCCGGGGGCCGCTGTAGGCCCGGACAGTGTAGGCCCGGAGGCCCGGGCACCGCCTAACGGAGGTTGCGTAGCAACCCGCCTCCTGGCCCGGTCGGCCACCATTGGTGGAGTGGGAGCACATGGCCGCTGGCTGGGTGAGGTCACGTGGGCCGCGGGGCGGTGACGTCACCTTTTGTCCCTTATTTGGGAGTGAGAAAGTTGGCAACCCTAGAGAGGTGAAGGGAGAGGCAGAGAGAGAGTAAGGTGCAAGGTCAGCCAGGAGGAGGATGAGGGGGGAAGGGGGGTAAAGAAAGGTGGGGAGGGGAAATTATTGGGGAGAAAGGGGAGAGGAGTGTTTTGTAAAGGTTACCTAAAGTGGAGAATATGTTGGAAAGAACTGGTTTACGCCAAACATAGACACAAAATGGTGGAATATCTCAGCGGGGCAGGCAGCATCTCCGGAGAGAATAAGGGTCTTGACCCGAAACATCACCCATTCCTTCCCTCCAGAGATGCTGCCTGTCCCGCTGAGTTACTCCACCATTTTGTGTCTATCCTATGAGGAATATGCTTATTTCCCCCATCAGAAATAGACGTATTCATATTTTGAAAGCCACTTATTCAATCTGGAACCACTATCAGCAGTATAATGCATAATATATTGGACAAATTTTCACAAATGGATATACAGCTGTGTTAAAATGGCACGCAGAACAGTCTGATGTGAAGTGTGTGTAGTGCAGGGATGCTGCTAAATGGAGACACGCATTCAATCCTGACCTCAGTGGTTGCTTTAGATCATTAGATATATTTAAGGTGGAGATAGCTAAACACTGGAAAGAGCGAGGAATTGTGGGTTATGGGGAACTGGCCGAATAGGAGTTGGGAGGTCATGTTGCAGTTATATAAGACGTTGGTGAAGCCACATTTAGAGTATTGTGGATAGACACAAAATGCTGGAGTAACTCAGCGGAACAGGCAGCATCTCTGGATTGAAGGAATGGGTGACGTTTTGGGTCGGTCTCGACCAGTGTGGCCAAGTTGGGTCAAAGGGCCTGTTTCCACTCTATGACAAGAGAGCAGCTGAGGCCAGCATAGGCCAGCCATGATCATATTGAATGGAAAGACCAAAGATACTAGAGGAGCAAGATAGACCACTCGACCCGAAAAACCGTAGTATGTCAGGTCGCCATTTTAGTAGGCAGAAACTGGCAGAAACATTCAAAAAGAAAAATAACAAAAATCTGTGAATTGATAGATGAGATATATTCTGCACTTTAATGGTATCATCACACATACTGTTCCCCCAAAACACTGATTACACTGCGAGAGGCAGAGCGAACGGCGGGTTTTGCTTACCAAAATGGCGGACGTTACGCTCCTTTGCGTACTACAGTTCAGTATAGGCGATTTCAATGGAGTGGTTCATCTTGCTCCTCTAGTATCTTTGGGCAGGACAGACAAGAAGGGCCCAATGGCTTATTGCTGCTCTTGTATTAGGTTCTTGTTCGTGTGACTGAGTGGAGTTTGCACTTTCTCTCTGTAACTGCCTGGGTCCCTGTGAGTGCTCCAGTTTCCTCCAAAGCCCCAAAGATGGCTTTTGAGACCCGGGTTCGATCCTGACTACGGGTACTGTACGCAGTTTGTACGTTCTCCTCGTGAGAACCTTGTGTGTACATCCTAAGATGTACAGGTTGAAGGTATCACAACATGCTGGAGTAACTCAGCGGGTCAGGCAGCATCTCAGGAGGGAAGGAATGGGTGACGTTTTGGGTCGAGACCCTTCTTCAGACTGATGTCAGGGGAGGGGGCGGGACAAAAATAGGATGTAGTAGGAGACAGGAAGACAGTGGGAGAACTGGGAAGGGGGAGGGAAAAGAGAGGGGCAGAGGAACTATCTGAAGTTGGAGAAGTCAATGTTCATACCGCTGGGGTGTAAGCTGCCCAAGCAAAATATGAGATGCTGTTCCTCCAATTTGCGCTGGGCCTCACTATGACAATGGAGGAGGCCCATGACAGAAAGGTCAGACTGGGAGTGGGAGGGGGAGTTGAAGTGCTGAGCCATCGGGAGATCAGGTTGGTTAAGGCGGACTGAGGGAAGGTGTTGAGCGAAACGATCGCCGTGCCTGCGTCTGGTCATTTTGTGATAACTTTGATTTGTACCAGCATCTGCAGTTATTTGCCTACACAAAGATGTACAGGTTTGTCGGCTGATTGGGCTTCAGTAAAGATTGCAAACTCCCTCGTGCGTAGGATAGTGCTAGTGTACGGGGTGAGAGCTGGTTGGCGCCGACTCGGTGGTCCGCCCTTAATCCGCCCTTAATCTCTAAACTCCGGCAGCGGCAGCGTCTTTGCCCGCCCCGAATCACGGGGCTTGGGTCGGCCCGCCGCGGGATTTTCTCCACCCGGCGGGGGCTTCAATGTCGGGAGCCACGACCGCCCCGACGGGGCAACTCCAACAGCCTGACCGCGGGAGAAGGCGGCAGGGAAGAGAAAAGACATTCTGGCCTTCCATCACAGGATGGAGAAGGGTCTCGACCCGAAACGTCACCCATTCCTTCTCTCCCGAGATGCTGCCTGACCTGCTGAGTTACTCCAGCATTTTGTGAATAAATCGATTTGTACCAGCATCTGCAGTTATTTTCTTATACAGTGAGGAGGAGACTGGAGGAGACTCACTGTGATGGATGTTTCTTTTGTTTGGTGTTAGTTTATGATTGTGTGTTATTGCATTTTTATTGATTATTCTTATTGGCCTTATTGTTGAACTGCACATTTATGCGTATGTGACAAATAAACGACTATTGACTATTGACTAAACAACCAAACCCAGCGTAAATCAACCAGCATAGAAATGGTTAAAATCCAGTGGCAAGATTCAAATGCTACTTTCAGTGATGACTTTTTGCCTCTGCAGAGCTGCCGGCAGAAGGGGAGCTGGATCCATGCATTTTTAATGATGTGTATGAGAGTCTAATTCAATGAAGCGTATTAAAGATTCAGGCCAGAGAGAGGTGCCATTTGATTTATACCTTCTTTCCTTACAGAGATTGAATGGGGGGTGGGATCATCTGAGACCTAAATGCAATAGGGAGGGGAACAAAAAAACCTTAGTCCAACTGAATCAATTCATCTCGACAAATGCATTATTAAAAGACATCGATGAGACGTTTCTGGTTAAGGTAACAATTACAATAGACAATAGACAATAGGTGCAGGAGGAGGCCATTCGGCCCTTCGAGCCAGCACCGCCATTCAATGTGATCATGGCTGATCATTCTCAATCAGTACCCCGTTCCTGCCTTCTCCCCATACCCCCTGACTCCGCTATCCTTAAGAGCACTGTCCAGCTCACTCTTGAATGCATTCAGAGAATTGGCCTCCACTGCCTTCTGAGGCAGAGAATTCCACGGATTCACAACTCTCTGACTGAAAAAGTTTTTCCTCATCTCAGTTCTAAATGGCCTACCCCTTATTCTTAAACTGTGGCCCCTGGTTCTGGACTCCCCCAACATTGGGAACATGTTTCCTGCCTCTAATGTGTCCAACCCCTTAATAATCTTATACGTTTCGATAAGATAGATATAGATATAGACAATAGGTGCAGGAGTAGGCCATTCAGCCCTTCGAGCCAGCACCGCCATTCAATGCGATCATGGCTGATCACTATCAATCAGTACCCCGTTCCTGCCTTCTCCCCATACCCCCTCACTCCGCTATCCTTAAGAGCTCTATCCAGCTCTCTCTTGAAAGCATCCAACGAACTGGCCTCCACTGCCTTCTGAGGCAGAGAATTCCACACCTTCACCACCCTCTGACTGAAAAAGTTCTTCCTCATCTCCGTTCTAAATGGCCTACCCCTTATTCTCAAACTGTGGCCCCTTGTTCTGGACTCCCCCAACATTGGGAACATGTTATCTGCCTCTAATGTGTCCAATCCCCTAATTATCTTATATGTTTCAATAAGATCCCCCCTCATCCTTCTAAATTCCAGTGTATACAAGCCTATTACAGTCCATCCATGGGACCCCTGAGGAGATGGTGTGAGCTGCTTTCTTGAACCACTCTTTATTGATTAATTAGTAGGACTAGATGTTACAATCCCTAAGGGATGCACTACAATTGACTGGTGTTGTTCTTGGGGGTGACCTCTAGGTGATGTTGCTACCATTCAGACACACCTTCAGTTGTGTACCTCAACGTCAATGGGCGCTTCGGCCTTTTATCACAAGACGCCCTCAGTCGAAGCAGGCCCACCGCAGGGGTGATCAGACCTGGGTGTGTGTGTCTTATGGTTAGCCTCTAGATGGTCACATGGCAGCCCAGACAGCATCTCTTCTTTTCAGCCACTGCAGTTCGGCGGCATTTGCACAAACTCTCACAAACTGTGAGGAAGATGCTATGAGGTTGCAGGGTGACTTGGACAGGTTGTGTGAGTGGGCGGATGCTTGGCAGATGCAGTTTAATGTGGATAAGTGTGAGGTTATCCACTTTGGTGGTAAGAATAGGAAGGCAGATCATTATCTGAATGGTGTCAAGTTAGGAAAAGGGGACGTACAACGTGATCTGGGTGTCCTAGTGCATCAGTCACTGAAAGGAAGCATGCAGGTACAGCAGGCAGTGAAGAAAGCCAATGGAATGTTGGCCTTCATAACAAGAGGATTTGAGTATAGGAGCAAACAGGTCCTTCTGCAGTTGTACAGGGCCCTAGTGAGACCGCACGTGGAGTACTGTGTGCAGTTTTGGTCTCCAAATTTGAGGAAAGATATTCTTGCTATTGAGGGCGTTTTACTAGGTTAATTTCCGGAATGACGGGACTGTCATATGTTGAAAGACTGGAGCGACTAGGCTTGTATACACTGGAATTTAGAAGGATGAGAGGGGATCTTATCGAAATGTATAAGATTATTAAGGGGTTGGACACATTAGAGGCAGGAAACATGTTCCCAATGTTGGGGGAGTCCAGAACCAGGGGCCACAGTTTGAGAATAAGGGGTAGGCAATTTAGAACAGAGATGAGGAAAAACTTTTTCAGTCAGAGAGTTGTGAATCTGTGGAATTCTCTGCCTCAGAGGGCAGTGGCGGCCAATTCTCTGAATACATTCAAGAGAGAGCTAGATAGAGCTCTTAAGGATAGCGGAGTCAGGGGGTATGGGGAGAAGGCAGGAACGGGGTACTGATTGAGAATGATCAGCCATGATCACATTGAATGGCGGTGCTGGCTCAAAGGGCCGAATGGCCTACTCCTGCACCTATTGTCTATTGTCTATAAACAACAGTTTGAGAGTCAAGAGTGTTTTAAGATTCTTACTTGCAGCAGCACGACAGAATATGTCAACATAGCGCACTGTCAACAACATGATAAACGAGAGAGAAAAAAAATTAAAATGGTACTTTAATGGTACATGTACCGAGGTCCAGTGAAATTCATTTTAGTATACAGTTCAGTGTGAGTATCACTATATTGGCGGCACGGTGGAGCAACGGTGGAGTTGCTGCCTCACAGCACCAGAGACCTGTGCTCCATTCTGACTATGGGTTCTATCCATACGGAGTTTGTACGTTCTCCCCGTGACCGCGTGGGTTTTCTCCCGTGTGCTCCGGTTTCCTCCCGCACTCCAAAGATGTACAGGTTTGCAGGTTGATTGGTAAAACCGTTCCCGGTGTGTAGGATAGTGGTCAGTGTAGTGTCCGGCGCGGACCCGGTGGGCTGAAGGGCCCGTTTCCGCGCCGTATCCCAAACGTCTCGAGGCTAACCCCTCATCCGACCCGCGCGTGATACATATCCCTCCATCCCCTGCATCTCCACGGGCCTTTCTGAAAGGTTCTTAAACGCCACTGTTGGACCAGCTTCCACCATCACCCCTGGCTACACGTTCCCTGGCCCACACTGTGTGGTACACACAAGGCACCCTCAGTGCACTGGTGCTGGAGGGAGAGAGAGGGAGCCGGAGGCAAATGATGCACCCAGACCAACGAACGCAAGCTGCTTTTGTTGTGCATGGTGCTCAGCTCATTAAATATGGTTCACAGAATTAACCCGGTTAAAGAGAGGACATTCCATTGTGATCATGGCTTGCCCCTTGTGGTACAAGAGTCAGGTCAAGAGAGTTTCATTATTATTATACTGGACCAAGTGGACCCGTTGGGCCCAAACCTCTCCAGCATTGGTGCAGCACCCTCTCCTCCCCCCTCCCCTTGCTCCCCGCCTCCCCCCCCTCCCCCTCCCCACACCCCTCCCACCCTCCCCTCCCCCTCCCCCACCTCCCCCCTCCCCTCCTCCTTCCCCCTCCCTCTCTCCCCTTCCCTCCCTCCCCTCCCTGCCTCCCCTCCCTCCCTCCCCACCCCCTCCCTGCCTCCCCTCCCTCCCTCCCCACCCCACCCCCTCCCTGCCTCCCCCCCCTGCCCTCCTCGCCTCCCCCCTCCCTCCCCCCTCCAACTCCCTTCCCCCCTCTCCCCTTCCCCACCCCTTCCCTCCCCCTCCCCCTCCCCCCTCTCCCCTCCCCCCCTTTCCTTCCCCCTCCCTCCACCTCCCCTCCCCCTTCCCCTCCGCCCCTTCCCCCCTCCCCTCCCCTCCCCCAAAACCCTCCCCATCTCCCCTCCCCCTCCCCTCCCCGCTCGCCCCCTCCCCTCCACCTCCCCTCCCCCCTCTCCCCTCCACCTCCCCTCCCCCCCTTCCCCTCTGCCCCTTCCCCTCCCCCCTCCCTCTCCCTCCACCTCCCCTCCCCCCATTCCCCTCCCACCCGCTCCCATCCCCACAACCCCCCTTATCCTCCCTCCTCCCTCCACCCCTCCCCTCTCCCCTCCCCCTCCCCCCAGCAACTCTACCACTGAGCCCCAGTAAACTCAGTACTTACTAAATAATATAAGAAATAAATTTAAAAAGTAAACCCAAAATAGTGCAAAAACAAAACCAAACCTGAAGTCTCTATTGCAAACTAGTTTGGACTTTAGTTGTAGTTGGTAGTGGTCATTGGCCTGATGGTCGTTGGTGTTAGGTGGTTGAAAAACCTTGGGAAGTCTATGTGGATCGTACACGTTCTCCCCGTGACCGCGTGGGTTTCCTCCGGGTGCTCCAGCTTCCTCCCACATCCCAATGACGTGCAGGATTGTGGGTTAATTAACCGCCGTAAATTGCCCCTGGTGTGCAGGGAAAATGGGATAACATCGCATTAATGTGAGCGGGGGAACAATGGACAATAGACAATAGACAATAGGTGCAGGAGGAGGCCATTCGGCCCTTCGAGCCAGCACCGCCATTCAATGTGATCATGGCTGATCATTCTCAATCAGTACCCCGTTCCTGCCTTCTCCCCATACCCCCTGACTCCGCTATCCTTAAGAGCTCTATATCATATCATATCATATCATATATATACAGCCGGAAACAGGCCTTTTCGGCCCTCCAAGTCCGTGCCGCCCAGCGATCCCCGCACACCAACACCATCCCACACCCACCAGGGACAATTTCTACATTTACCCAGTCAATTAACCTACATACCTGTACGTCTTTGGAGTGTGGGAGGAAACCGAAGATCTCGGAGAAAACCCACGCAGGTCACGGGGAGAACGTACAAACTCCTTACAGTGCAGCACCCGTAGTCAGGATCGAACCTGAGTCTCCGGCGCTGCATTCGCTGTAAAGCAGCAACTCTACCGCTGCGCCACCGTGCCGCCCCTATCTAGCTCTCTCTTGAATGCATTCAGAGAATTGGCCTCCACTGCCTTCTGAGGCAGAGAATTCCACAGATTCGCAACTCTCTGACTGAAAAAGTTTTTCCTCATCTCCGTTCTAAATGGCCTACCCCTTATTCTTAAACTGTGGCCCCTTGTTCTGGACTCCCCCAACATTGGGAACATGTTTCCTGCCTCTAACGTGTCCAACCCCTTAATAATTTATACGTTTCGATAAGATCTCCTCTCATCCTTCTTTCGATAAGATCTCCTCTCATCCTTCTTTCGATAAGATCTCCTCTCATCCTTCTCGGTGACTTGGTGGGCTGAAGGACCTGTCTCCAGACTCTAAGCTAAACAAAAGGCAGGAAATGACTGACTCGCCATTAAAAGACCCTGCCTTTGACCGGATGTTATAAGCATGGTATTTGTCGAACTAGTCCGGGCATGTTTCTGGTCAGTGGTAATCCCCAAGAGGGTTTCAAGGATGGTAATCCCATTGCATGGAGGGCAGTGGGCAGGTTTCATAGACCTGCACGCGATGGTAGACCCTCCCGCCCTCACGGGTCTCGGGCAGATGAGGCTCGTCAGCCTGGGAAGGCAGTCCATCTCAGGAGAGGGGAAACTCTGATCTAAACCCTCCACTGCCTTGTGGCCATATCCAGTCATGGAAAAGGCTCCAGGAGTAAACCTCAAGAAAACTCCGGAGTCGGAGTCCCGAAGGCAGTCCGTCGTTGTCCACAACCTGGTTCTGGCAGCTCCTGCAACGGCACTGGTGCCAAACTGTAGTGGCTTTGCTGTTCCTTTGGATCGATCAGTGACGTGGAGAGGGGGGGGGGGCGTGCTGCATGGGCAATAGCCTGTCCTTCATATGACACCAAAATACCATCCTGGAAAGTTTCCAGTCAGGTTTCAGGGCCCACCACAGCCTTGTTGAAGGTACACAACGACATGCTTCTCGCCATCGACACCGGCGCCTTCTCGACCTCAACGCAGCGTTCGATACAGTGGACCACACCATCCTTATTGACCGTCTCCGGTACGGGGTTGGCGTTGATGGCACTGCCCTGAGCTGGTTCGTTTCCTACCTCAAAATTAGGAGTTTCTCCATCGACATAGGCAATTATTCCTCTTCCCCAGCTAGCCTCTCCTGCGGGGTTCCACAAGGCTCCATCCTAGGCCCCATTCTCTTCTCTCTGTACATGCTCCCCCTCGGCCAAATCATTCAAAGACACAGCATTTCTTTCCACTGCTATGCGGATGACGCACAGTTTTATCTCCCCCTAAAACCCAACAACCGGTCACATTTAATCAGCCCCATGCACTGCCTTGAGGACATAAAATGTTGGATGGCACAGAACTTCCTTCAACTAAACGAGAGCAAGTCTGAGGTCATCCTATTCGCCCCCCCCCCCCCCCCCACCCCTGACTACATCAAAGCGATAACAGGCAGCCTTGGAAGCCTATCCTCCCTAGTCAAACCGCATGTCAAAAACCTTGGCGTGATATTTGACTCTGCATTAAAGTTTGACAAGCAAGTCAACGCTGTGGTAAAAGCCAGCTTCGTACCATAGCTAAAATCAAACCATTCCTCCAATTTGACGACATGGAAAAAATCATCCACGCATTCATTTCCTCCCGCCTAGACTACTGCAACTCCCTATACACTGGGATCAGCCAATCATCCCTGTCCCGCCTGCAACTGGTCCAAAACGCCGCAGCGAGACTCCTGACGGGTACTCGTAAAAGGGACCACATCACTCCCAGTACAGTACAGAATCAACTTCAAGCTCCTCCTATTCACATACAAAGCCCTAAACGGGCTTGCCCCCTCCCCCTATATCCCACTGATTCCTGCTGACTGGCGATCGCCCCGTACACTAGCCCTATCTTACACACGAGGGACAACTTGCGATTTTTACTGAAGCCAATTAGCCTACAAACCTGTACGTCTTTGGAGTGTGTGAAGAGACCAGAGCACCCGGAGAAAACCCACTGGGTCTTGGGGAGAACGTTCAAAACTCCATGCAGACAGCACCCGTAGTCAGGATCGAACCCGGTTCTCTGGCGCTGTAAGGCAGCAAGTCTACCACAGTACCACTATGCTGCCGTTAGATTAATAATATTTTGATTAATAGTATTCTCCTAAATGTTTCATGAATTCCCTGGTTAACCTTGCTGCTGTTAACTTTTGATATTGATGTTATTAAATGAAGCTCTTTCTATAATGGATATATAGATACATCAATACTTGATATACACCGATCAGCCAAAACATTATGACCTGGTGAGCCAAAACATTATAACCACCTGCCCAATATGCTGTTGGTCCTCCGTGTGCAGCCCCATACGCAGCAGGGTGCGATGCACTGTGTATTGTGACACATTCCTCCCGTGACCACCATTAAAATTTTCCGTGACTTGTGCCACAGTCGACCTTCTGTCGGTTCAGACCAGACGGGATAGCCTTCGTTGCCCTCGCGCATCGATGAGCCTTGGGCGCCCAACACCCTGTCTGTCGCCGGTTTGTGGTTTGTCCCTCCTCGGACCACTGTCTGTCGGTACTCACCACTGCTGACCGGGAGCACCCCACAAGCCTTGCCGTTTCAGAGATGCTCCGACCCAGTCGTCTGGCCAGAACAATTTGGCCCTTGTCAAAGTCGCTCAGGTCTTTACTCCTGCCCATTTCTCCTGCATCCAACACGTCAACTTCAAGAACTGACTGTTCACTTCCTGCCAAATATATCCCACCCCTTGACAGGCGCCATTGTGACAAGATGCATTGTGGGAGCTGCTTTATGTCCTCGTCTTCCACTCTGGGTAGTTCTACGGAACTGGCAAAATTTGCATCAAAGCGTCAACTACGATACTCTGAAGCACCAATTGCCACTTTTGATTGTTGTAGTTGACATACGAAAGAAGAAGTAACAAGATAATCAATTTAATTCACTTTACCTGTCAGTGGTCAGAATGTTTTGGCTGATCGAACCCCGGGTCCCTGGCGCTGTGAGGCAGCAACTCTACCGCTGCGCCACCGTGCCGGCCTCGGCTTGCCTTTTTGTTCTAGTGTAACCAACATTACATGTGCATTAAGGACGACAAAGTGCTGGAGCAAGATGGTTTAGATTTATATTTATATTTAGAGATACAGCGCGGAAACAGGCCCTTCGGCCCACCGGGTCCGCGCCGCCCAGCGATCCCCGCACATTAACACTACCCTATGCACACTAGGGACAATTTTTACATTTGCCCAGCCAATTAACCTACATACCTGTACGTCTTTGGAGTGTGGGAGGAAACCGAAGATCACGGAGAAAACCCACGCAGGTCACGGGGAGAACGTACAAACTCCGTACAGACGGCGCCCGTATTCAGGATCGAACCCGAGTCTCCGGCGCTGCATTCGCTGTAAGGCAGCAACTCTACTGCTGCGCCACCGTGCCGCTGGACAAAGTCCAAGGTCCACATGCTGGAAGTACTGGAGTGCCCCTCTCTGTCCACCTGGTAACCACTCCCTGTGACAGAGATTGCAATGCAGTGTCTACTAATGACCACCCCTAGTTCTATCCTACACACACTAGGGACAATTTACAGAAGCCAATTAACCTGCAAACCTGCACGTCTTTGGAGTGTGGGAGGAAACCGGAGCACCCGGAGAAAACCCACGCAGGTCACGGGGAGAACGTACAAACTCCGTACAGACAGCACCCGTAGTCGGGATGGAACCCGGGTCTCTGGCGCTGTGAGGCGGCAACTCTACTGCTGCGACACCGCGCCGCCCTTCCGGAAATGGAAACAGGAAGAGTAAATTTCTAATCTTGATCTTCAAACACCCTTCTCTTGAGTTAATATCGGCAATGTTGGTGCATTGGCAGTGATGGTGAACGTCACCACTGATTCCTGCCTTTGCCTAGATTGCTGTGAGGCATAGACTGGAACGTACATAACCGGAATCTCAGTGGCACGGTGGCGCAGCGGTAGAGTTGCTGCCTCACAGCGCCAGAGACCCTGGTTCGATCCTGACCACGGGTGCGGTCTGTACTGAGTTTGTACGTTTTCCCCGTGACCTGCGTTGGTTTTCTCCGGGTGCTCCGGTTTCCTCCAAACACTCCAAGGCTGGTTAGCAGGCAACAAAGAGCTTTCCACTGTACCTCGGTACACGTGACAATAAACGAAACTAAAAAGACGTGCCGATTTTTAAGTTAATTGGCTTCTGTAAGTTGCCCCCTAGTGTGTAGGAAGTGGATGGTGAGCTGGGATAACAGAACTAGTGTGAATAGGTCTGAAGAAGGGTCTCGACCCGAAACGTCGCCCATTCCTTCTCTCCTGAGATGCTGCCTGACCCGCTGAGTTACTCCAGTATTTTGTGAATAAATACCTTCGATTTGTACCAGCATCTGCAGTTATTTTCTTACACTGGTGTGAATTGGTGATCGATGGCCGGCGCGGACTCGGTGGGCCGAAGGGCCTGTTTCCTCGCTGTATCTCTAAACTGAACTTACCAATCCCAATTTAGTTGCTGTCTGTTGCTCATGGTTCAGTTTAGTTTAGTTTAGAGATACAGGGTGGAAATAGGCCCTTCGGCCCACCGAGTCTGCGCCGACCAGCGATCCCCGCACACATCAATATATCAATAGTCGTTTATTTGTCACATACACATAAATGTGTAGTGAAATAAAACATTACCCGCAGTTGGACATTAAGACCAATAAGAATAATCAATAAAAATGCAATAACACATACAATCATAAACTAACACCAAACAAAAGAAACATCCATCACAGTGAGTCTCCTCCAGTCCCTCCTCACTGTGATGGAAGGCCACAATGTCTTTTCTCTTCCCCTGCCGTCTTGTCCCGCGGTCAGGCTGTTGGAGTTGCCACATCGGGGCGGTCGGGGCTCCCGACATTGAAGCCCCCGCTGGGCGGTGAAAGGTCCGCGGCCTATTCCAGGCCGCGCCGGACGGTGAAAAGTCCGCGGCGGGCCGACCCAAGCCCCGCGATTCGGGGCGGGCGAACACGCTGCCTCTGCCGCTGCCGGAGCTCCCGATGTCGGCCCCCACCCAGGGGCCTGCGGGCTTCCGACGTCCACGCGGCCCGCGCCGGAGCCTCCGGAGACGAGTCGCAGCCGCTCCCGTAGCATCCGCAGGCGGCCAGCGCCGCAGGTGGTGAGTCCAGGCCGCGGGCTCTGCGAACCAGAGCCCCAGGTGGTCCCAGGTGCATGGCCGGTGGTAGGCCGCAGCGGGAACGGAGACACGACACAGAAACAAAGGTCGCGTCTCCGTTCGGGAGAGAGAATTTTACAGTTCCCATTCCCTCCTACCCCCCACCCCCCATCCCCCCACCCCCCATCCCCCCCCCCCCAAAACATAACATACAAACCCTACACCATATTAAAACTACAATTCAGACAAAAACAACAAAAAACACAAAAGACAGACGGACTGCAGGCAAGCCGCAGCTGCGACGGCAGCGCTGGCTCCTCTTACATTAACACTATCCTACACACACCGGGGACACATACACCAAGCCAATTAACCTAGATACCTGCACGTCTTTGGAGTGTGGGAGGAAACCGAAGACCTGCGTGGGTTTTCTCCGAGATCTTCGGTTTCCTCCCACACTCCAAAGACGTACAGGTATGTAAGTTAATTGACTGGGTAAATGTAAAAATTGTCCCTAGTGTGTGTAGGATAGTGTTAATGTGCGGGGATCGCAGGGCGGCGCGGACTCGGTGGGCCGAAGGGCCTGTTTCTGCGCTGTATCTCTAAATGTATCTCTAAATCTAAATCTCGGAGAAAACCCACGCAGGTCACAGGGAGAACGTACAAACTCCGTACAGACAGCGCCCGTAGTCGGGATCGAACCCGGGTCTCTGACGCTCCAAGCGCTGTAAGGCAGCAACTTTACCGCTGCGCCACCGTGCCACCAGAGAAGAATAGGTGAAGGCTCGTTAAATTTCTTCCACGGTTTAATTTCCACTGCATTCTTTCTGTCCTTGAGCCTAAACTATGTTTTCTACGCTCCTATTCAATCAGGTACCTAACTATTTCCCTTGTGAGATTCTGGCCTATTTGTGGTATTGTATCCATTGTATTGGCTTTAAATCAATTCCTTGATTGCTTTGTGGAACGATAGAGCAACTCGTCATGAGCAGAGGAAGAAAATTGGTAATTGCAGCTGAATAATGAAATTGTGTGTGTGCGTGTGTGTGTGTGTGTGTGTGTGTGTGTGTGTGTGTGTGTGTGTGTGTGTGTGTGTGTGTGTGTGTGTGTGTGTGGTTTGTGTTTCTGTCTATGTGCCTGGAGTCTTTGTGTGTGTGTCAGGTGTGTGTATGTTTACGTGTAAATATGTGGGTGTGTGTAGTGTGTGCAGGCGTATCTATCTGGTTTGTGTTTGTGTGTGTGTCTGTTTATGTACCTGATGTGTGTGTGTGTGTGTGTGTGTGTGTGTGTGTGTGTGTGTGTGTGTGTGTGTGTGAGGTGTGTGTATGTTTATGTGTGTGTGTGTGTGTGTGTGTGTGTGTGTGTGTGTGTGTGTGTGTGTGTGTGTGTGTGTGTGTGTGTGTGTGTGTGTGTGTGTGTGTGTGTGTGTGTGTGTGAGTGTGTGTGTGTGTGTGTGGTGTGTGTGGGTGGTGTGTATATGTTTACATGTAAGTGTGTGGGTGTGTAGAGTGTGTGTGTGTGTGCAGGCATATGTATCTGGTTTGTGTTTGTGTGTGTGCATCTGCTGTGTATCTGATGGTGTGGTGCATGTGTGTGGCAGCTGTGGCTGTGTGTGTGTGTGTGTGTGTGGGTGTGTATGGGTGTGTGTGTGTGTCCTGTGGCTGTGTGTGTGTGTGTGTGTGTGTGTGTGTGTGTGTGTGTGTGTGTGTGTGTGTGTGTGCTGTGGCTGTGTGTGTGTCTTTGCGTCCTAAATATGAGTGTGTCTGGTGTGCATGTGTGTCTGGTGTGCATTTCTGGTGTACGCCTATATGTGTATGTGAGTGTGTGTGCGTGTATATTAGTGTGTATGTCTGTATATAAGTGTGTGTGCATGTATGTGTGTGTTTGTGAGTGTGTGTGTGTGTGTGTGTGTGTGTGTGTGTGCATGTATGTGGGCGTGTGCGTGTGCGCGTGTATGTGAGTGAATGTGTAGGCGTGTGTGTCTAGTGTGCATGTCTGGTGTTCATGTGTGTGCGTGGATGTGATTGTGTGTGAGTATGTGTGTGCGTGTATGTGTGTGTGCATGTGCGTGTATGTGAGTGTGTGCGTGCGTGAGTTTTTTGACCCCTCACGACTAAAGTTGGGGAGGGGGTGTAAGGGGTTTTAAATTCCACAGGATCTCGGCTGTAAACGTAAGCTTCCAGATGAAATTAGATGCACCACTTCAGCTGAAAATTAAAACAAAATTTCCTTTGTGGTCGAGGTGAGAGAGAGGTTCTGAGTAATAGCACGAGGAGTAATTTCGTTGCAACCTTTCATTTTAATTCCAGTGCTTAAATTGGTATTTTTAAGCCATGACGAAGATTAATATCTTATTCAGCTTTGGTTTCTATATCACAAATAAACCAACAAAAAAAACCAAAAAGGATCTATAGAAAGTGAGACATCGATTAACATGAAATATGCCAGCTTATAATCATAAGGAAAGAGACTGGAGAAACAAGGAACTGCAGATGCCGATGTACAAAAGAAAACCGAAAGTGCTGGAGTAACTCAGCAGTCATCAGTTTCGTTTATTGTCCCGTCTACCGAGGTACAGTGAAAAGCTTTTGTTGCGTGCTAACCAGTCATTGGAAAGACAATACGTGATTACAATCGAGCCATTTACAGTGTACAGATACATGATAAAGGGAATAACGTTTAGTGGAAGGTCAAGCCAGTAAAGTCCAATCAAAGATAGTCCGAGGGTCACCAATGAGGTAGATGGTAGTTCAGCATTGCTCTCTGGTTGTGGTGGGATGGTTCAGTTGTCTGATAACAGCTGGGAAGAAACTGTCCCTGAATCTGGAGGTGTGCGTTTTCACACATCTGTACCTTTTGCCCGATGAGAGAGAGGAGAGGCCAGGGTGCAATAGACAATAGGTGCATGAGGAGGCCATTCGGCCCTTCGAGCCAGCACCGCCATTCAATGTGATCATGGCTGATCATTCTCAATCAGTACCCCGTTCCTGCCTTCTCCCCATACCCCCTGACTCCGTTCGACTCGTCCTCGATTGTGCTGCTGGCCTTGCCGAGGCAGCGTGAGGTAAAACTGGTGTCAGTGGAAGGGAGGGGTCTGGAGAACGTGATGCGGGGATGTTTCAGATCGGGAGCAATCTTCAGAACAAATTCAGACAAGTTCAGGAAAGAGACCGGGTTCCTTCCTCTCAAAGGGGTGACCAGAGAGGTTTGTTTTAAGATAATGGTGGTGGTCTTTGCCGGGGGATTGATGAGAAAGTGGGACTCACTTCGACAGAGTGTAGTTGAGCTGCATGCCAGAGATGCATGCCAGAGATGCATGTCAGAGATGCATGTCAGAGATGCATGTCAGAGATGCATGCAATATATGCATGCAATATATGCATGCAATATATGCATGTCAGAGATGCATGCAATATATGCATGCAATATATGCATGCAATATATGTATGCAATATATGCATGTCAGATATGCATGTCAGAGATGCATGTCAGAGATGCATGCAATACATGCATGCAATATATGCATGTCAGAGATACATATCAGAGATGCATGCAATATATGCATGTCGGAGATACATACCAGAGATGCATGTCAGAGATGCATGTCAGAGATGCATGTCAGAGATGCATTCCAGAAATGCATGTCAGAGATACATGCCAGAGATACATGCCAGAGATGCATGTCAGAGATGCATGTCAAAGATGAATGTCAGAGATGCATGTCAGAGATGCATGTCAAAGATGAATGTCAGAGATGCATGTCAGAGATGCATGTCAAAGATGAATGTCAGAGATGCATGCCAGAGATGCATGTCAGTGATGCATGTCAGAGATGCATGTTAGAGATGCACGCAATATATGCATGCAAAATATGCATGCCAGAGATGCATGTCAGAGATGCATGTCGGAGATGCATGCAATATATGCATGCAAAATATGCATGCCAAATATGCATGCCAACGTTGCATGCCAGAGATGCATATGAGAAAAGCCACAATGAACTGCAGACGCTGGTTTACATCAAAAGGACACAAAGTGCTGGAGTACCCCCAGCGAGTCAGGCAGCATCTCTGGAGAACATGGATAGGTGACGTTTCAGGTCGGGACTGATTATGGTGGCGGGAGGAGGGAGGAGAAAGCTGGAAGTGGGTGCAGGACAAAACCGAGCAAGTGATAGGTGGATACAGGTGGGAGTGGGTGGGGGGGGGGCGATTTGGATGGGAAACGATTCAGATCTGAAGGGTCACCTATCCATGTTCTCCAGAGATGCTGGCCTGACCCCTGGAGTTACTCCAGTAGTTGGGTGGGTTTTCCGTTCTATTGAAGGGATAGCTGGGTGGACAGGTGAGGGGAGAGGGGACAGAGAGCTTGGGGGATGGGGTGAAATCAGGGGATGGTGGGAGGAGATGGCTGTGGACCAGAAATACTGGAATGGACCAGCTTGGCTGAATGACTTGATACTGCACTGTTGATTCACGGTCGATGGTCACATAGCTTCTATAGTTAGGATAATGAGCTTCAAAGAGCATCTCCATCCATGGTGACTGTGTCCGGCTTTGGCTGGGCGTACATTTGCTTTCTCTCACTCTTTAAGCCTCTTTAAATCTGGGCCGATCACCCTCATTGAATCAGTGGCAATGGTACCCGACTGGTCACTTCAGGTCGGCACGGTGGCGCAGCGGTAGAGTTGCTGCCTCACAGCACCAGAGACCCGGGTTCCATCCTGATATAAAAGTTTTATTCCAAAGAAAAACATACATACTGAGCAAAATGTGATCAAACAAAAGCCGCCTGTATCGGCAGTTTACAAATTAAACAATTATCACATTAAAATCCCGCCATCTCTGTCAACAATACATTCAACCCCCCGCGGCGACCAGCGTTCCCGGAAGGCTTCCAGAGTCCCCGTGGACACCGCGTGTTCCCTCTCCAGGGACACGCGGGCACGGACGTAAGCCCGGAACAGGGGTAGGCAGCCGACTTCTGTGAGGCCGTCGACTGCCCGCTGCCTGGACCCGCGGATGGCCATCTTGGCCAGGCCCAGGAGCAGACCGACAGGGAGACCCCCTCCTCCCTCCTGACCCTCCCCCCTCTGTACCGGGTGCCCAAAAATTAAAAGCGTAGGGCTAAAAT
Source organism: Rhinoraja longicauda (assembly GCF_053455715.1). Classification (NCBI taxonomy): domain Eukaryota; kingdom Metazoa; phylum Chordata; class Chondrichthyes; order Rajiformes; family Arhynchobatidae; genus Rhinoraja; species Rhinoraja longicauda. Next base: position 5,815,447 of record NC_135992.1, read on the forward strand.
TGAGCCAGAACTTGAGGAGCAGCCCCTTCAGATACTGGAACAGGGGCTGTAACCTCACGCACTCTGTATACAAATGGTACACGGTCTCCTCCTCACCGCAGATGCGACAGGCGGCAGACGAGACCGTGAACCGGCTCAAGTACCTGTTACAGGCTATAGCCTTATGCAACACTCTCCACCCCAGGTCCCCGGGTGCTGTCTGTACAGAGCAAAGATACTAGAGGAGCAAGATGAACCACTCCGTCGAAATCGCCTACGCTGAAGTGTAGTACGCAAAGGAGCGTAACGTCCGCCATTTTAGTAAGCAAAACCCGCCTCTCGCAGTGTAATCAATGTTTTGGGGGAACAGTATGTGTGATGATACCATTAAAATGCAGAATATATCTCATCTATCAACTCACAGATTTTTGTTGTTTTTCTTTTTTAATGTTTCTGCAAGTTTCTGCCGACTAAAATGGCCGCCGTGACGCACTGCGGTTTTTATGGTCGAGTGGTCCATCTTGCTCTGCTCCATTATCTTTGGTGCGGACTCTGCACATTCACGCTGTGACCCCCGTGGGTTTTCTCCGGGTGCTCCGGTTTCCCCCCCACACTCCAAAGACGTGCAGGTTTTCGGTAAATTGTCCCTAATGAGTAAGATAGAACTAGTGTACGGGGTGATCGCTGGTCGGCACGGACCCGGTGGGCCAAAGGGTCTGTTTCCACGCTGTGTCTCAAGTCAAGTCAAGTTTATTTGTCACATACATACACAAGATGTGCAGTGAAATGAAAGTGACAACGCCTGCGGATTGTGCTAAACTACCAAACAGAGCAGAATCATTTTTTTAACACAAAAAATAAATTAATACAGTAAATTAAATGGTGATATGAGAGTTAACAGTCCTGATGGCCTGTGGGAAGAAACTCTGTCTCATCTTCTCTGTTTTCACAGCGTGACAGCGGAGGCGTTTGCCTGACCTTGGCAGCTGGAACAGTCCGTTGCTGGGGTGATAGGGGTCCCCCATAGGCCATTTAGAACTGAGATGAGGAAAGACTTTTTCAGTCAGAGAGTTGCGAATCTGTGGAATTCTCTGCCTCAGAAGGCAGTGGAGGCCATTTCTCTGAATGCATTCAAGAGAGAGCTAGATAGAGCTCTTAAGGATAGCGGAGTCAGGGGGGTATGGGGAGAAGGCAGGAACGGGGTACTGATTGAGAATGATCTGCCTTGTTCACATTGAATGGCGGTGCTGGCTCGAAGGGCCGAATGGCCTCCTCCTGCACCTATTGTCTATTGTCTATTGTCTATAATGTTGCTGGCTCTGGATAATGTTGCTGGCTCTCGAAAACTAATCTGAAAGCCTGGGTACTCGGGAAACCAGTGTAGTCACATTACGTTATAGAGAAAGAGGCCAATCCAAGCATTTTCATGAAAAGGGAACAAAACTGCCAGAGTTTGGAGCCCAGAAACATAGATGAGCAGCTGTGGTAGAGAGGGGATCGGCAAGATATTTTTGGACAGTTAAAAACAGGGAGGGATTTTTTTCTTTTTAAAAAAAAAATAATTCTGAAGTTAATGGAACTGCTCCCACAAGCGAGAAGATCAGTGGCCAGACTAATAAATCCCGTGGTCTTTAGCAGAGCAGAAATGGAAAACAAATTTTTGTTAATTCAGAAATAATTTTTTTTAAAGAAAACTTTAAGCTTTTAGACTTTAGAGACACAGCGAGGAATCAGCCTGTGTTTACGCCAACCAGCGTAGGCTATCCTACGCTCCAGGGATGATCTACAAAAGCTTGACCCATATCCCACTAAACCTGTCCTATCCATGTACCTGTCTAAATGTCTCGGAAATGCTATGATAGAACCTGCCTAGACCTAAGATGGTACCTCCATTAAACGTTATGATCGTACCTGCCTAGACCTAAGATGGTACCTCCATTAAACGTTATGATCGTACATGCCTTAAATGTTATGGTAGAACCTGCACCTCTGGCCAACTAACCTACAAACCTGTACATCTCCGGAGCGTGGGAGGAAACCGGAGCACCCGGAGAAAACCCACACGGTCACAGGACGAACGTACAAACTCCGTACAGACAGCACCCTTACAATAGACAATAGACAACAGACAATAGGTGCAGGAGTAGGCCATTTGGCCCTTCGAGCCAGCACCACCATTCAATGTGATCGTGACTGATCATTCTCAATCAGTATCTCAATCAGTACCCCGCTCCTGCCTTCTCCCCATACCCCCTGACTCCGCTATCCTTAAGAGCTCTATCTAGTTCTCTCTTGAATGCATTCAGAGACTTGGCCTCCACTGCCTTCTGAGGCAGTGAATTCCACAGATTCACAACTCTCTGACTGAAAAATGTTTTTCCTCATCTCCGTTCTAAATGGGCCTACCCCTTATTCTTAAACTGTGGCCTTACCGTAGGACTTAATCAAGAACTTCCATATGGGTTTTATGGGCCGTTCTTGAGAAAGGACGGCATTAATAAAATATTTTATGTATCTAGGTAAAAGGCATGCAGATACACAGCCCCAACACTGGGGGGGGAGGTCAGACGTGATTGGTGATGTTTGCACACAGTCCCGTTAGTTATTCTCCCACCAGGAATTCATACTCTCGCTGTCTGTAGATGTTTTCAATTCCACATAATACTATCATATCATATACATACAGCCGGAAACAGGCCTTTTCGGCCCTCCAAGTCCGTGCCGCCCAGCGATCCCCGTACATTAACACTATCCTACACCCACTAGGGACAATTTTTACGTTTGCCCAGCCAATTAACCTACATACCTGTACGTCTTTGGAGTGTGGGAGGAAACCGAAGATCTCGGAGAAAACCCACGCAGGTCACGGGGAGAACGTACAAACTCCTTGCAGTGCAGCACCCGTAGTCAGGATCGAACCTGAGTCTCCGGCGCTGCATTCGCTGTAAAGCAGCAACTCTACCGCTGCACTACCGTGCTCCTGGGTGAAACTCCTACTCCTGGGTGAAACATTGTGCGATCCATCAGCTCACCCCCCTGGCCCACTCCCCACTTGCTCCCTTCCTCCATCCTGGTTGTTTAACCCGTTCCACAGTTCTCCACATTGTTTTCCTCTTGAGATCACAGTGGCCTCTTTGGCCAACAGTGGGCCCACCAGGGCAGTGCCCTGCCTGAGGGTATTTGTGGCCGCCCCGAATCAGTCCCGGTCTTTTCTCACCTCCAGCTCTTCACCCCACCCCCCCCCCCCCCACCATCCCCTCCCCTACCCACCCCCTACTTTCAGTCCGAAGAAGAGTCCCGACCCAAAAGGTCACCCTTCCTTTTTACTCCAGAGATGCTGCCTGACCCGCTGAGTTACTCCAGCGTGTTGTGTCTAACGTTTACCAATCTTTTGTTTTGTGTTTTTTGCAAACAAGGATGGAATATGTGCTGTCTGAAGCCATCATTTCTATAAGACATCTCAGGGCAGCAAGGTGGCCCAGCGGTAGAATTGCTGCCTTACAGCGCTTAGAAACGTAGAAAATAGGTGCAAGAGGAGGCCATTTGGCCCTACGAGCCAGCGCCGCCATTCATTGTGATCATGGCTGATCATCCACAATCAGTAACCCGTGCCTGCCTTCTCCCCATATCAATAGACAATAGACAATAGACAATAGGTGCAGGAGTAGGCCATTCAGCCCTTCGAGCCAGCACCGCCATTCAATGCGATCATGGCTGATCACTATCAATCAGTACCCCGTTCCTGCCTTCTCCCCATACCCCCTCACTCCGCTATCCTTAAGAGCTCTATCCAGCTCTCTCTTGAAAGCATCCAACGAACTGGCCTCCACTGCCTTCTGAGGCAGAGAATTCCACACCTTCACCACCCTCTGACTGAAAAAGTTCTTCCTCATCTCCGTTCTAAATGGCATACCCCTTATTCTCAAACTGTGGCCCCTTGTTCTGGACTCCCCCAACATTGGGAACATGTTATCTGCCTCTAATGTGTCCAATCCCCTAATTATCTTATATGTTTCAATAAGATCCCCCCTCATCCTTCTAAATTCCAGTGTATACAAGCCCAATCGCTCCAGCCTTTCAACATACGACAGTCCCGCCATTCCGGGAATTAATCTAGTGAACCTACGCTGCACGCCCTCCATAGCAAGAATATCCTTCCTCAAATTTGGAGACCAAAACTGCACACAGTACTCCAGGTGCGGTCTCACCAGGGCCCGGTACAACTGTAGAAGGACCTCTTTGCTCCTATACTCAACTCCTCTTGTTACGAAGGCCAACATTCCATTGGCTTTCTTCACTGCCTGCTGAACCTGCATGCTTCCTTTCATTGACTGATGCACTAGGACACCCAGATCTCGTTGAACTCCCCCTCCTCCTAACTTGACACCATTCAGATAATAATCTGCCTTTCTATTCTTACTTCCAAAGTGAATAACCTCACACTTATCTACATTAAACTGCATCTGCCATGTATCCGCCCACTCACACAACCTGTCCAGGTCACCCTGCAGCCTTATTGCATCTTCCTCACAATTCACACTACCCCCCAGCTTAGTATCATCTGCAAATTTGCTAATGGTACTTTTAATCCCTTCGTCTAAGTCATTAATGTATATCGTGAATAGCTGGGGTCCCAGCACCGAACCTTGCGGTACCCCACTGGTCACTGCCTGCCATTCCGAAAGGGACCCATTTATCCCCACTCTTTGCTTTCTGTCTGTTAACCAATTTTCTATCCATGTCAGTACCCTACCCCCAATACCATGTGCCCTAATTTTGCCCACTAATCTCCTATGTGGGACCTTGTCGAAGGCTTTCTGAAAGTCGAGGTACACCACATCCACTGACTCTCCCTTGTCAATTTTCCTAGTTACATCCTCAAAAAATTCCAGTAGATTTGTCAAGCATGATTTCCCCTTCGTAAATCCATGCTGACTCGGAACGATCCTGTTACTGCTATCCAAATGCTCAGCAATTTCGTCTTTTATAATTGACTCCAGCATTTTCCCCACCACTGATGTCAGACTAACTGGTCTATAATTACCCGTTTTCTCTCTCCCTCCTTTCTTAAAAAGTGGGATAACATTTGCTATTCTCCAATCCACAGGAACTGATCCTGAATCTATAGAACATTGAAAAATGATCTCCAATGCTTCCACTATTTCTAGAGCCACCTCCTTAAGTACTCTGGGATGCAGACCATCAGGCCCTGGGGATTTATCAGCCTTCAGTCCCATCAGTCTACCCAAAACCATTTCCTGCCTAATGTGGATTTCCTTCAGTTCCTCCATCACCCTAGGTTCTCCAGCCCCTAGAACATTTGGGAGATTGTGTGTATCTTCCTCAGTGAAGACAGATCCAAAGTAACGGTTTAACTCGTCTGCCATTTCTTTGTTCCCCATAATAAATTCCCCTGCTTCTGTCTTCAAGGGACCCACATTTGCCTTGACTATTTTTTTCCTCTTCACGTACCTAAAAAAACTTTTGCTATCCTCCTTTATATTATTGGCTAGTTTACCCTCGTACCTCATCTTTTCTCCTCGTATTGCCTTTTTAGTTAACTTTTGTTGCTCTTTAAAAGAGTCCCAATCCTCTGTCTTCCCACTCTTCTTTGCTATGTTATACTTCCTCTCCTTAATTTTTATGCTGTCCCTGACTTCCCTTGTCAGCCACAGGTGTCTCTTACTCCCCTTAGAGTCTTTCCACCTCTTTGGAATAAATTGATCCTGCAACCTCTGCATTATTCCCAGGAATACCTGCCATTGCTGTTCTACCGTCTTCCCTGCTAGGGCCTCCTTCCAATCAATTTTGGCCAGCTCCCGCCTCATGCCTCTGTAATCCCCTTTGCTATACTGTAATACCGACACTTCCGATTTTCCCTTCTGCCTTTCCATTTGCAGAGTAAAACTTATCATGTTGTGATCACTGCCTCCTAATGGCTCTTTTACCTCTAGTCCCCTTATCAGATCAGGATCATTACACAACACTAAATCCAGAATTGCCTTCTCCCTGGTAGGCTCCAGTACAAGCTGTTCTAAGAATCCATCTCGAAGGCACTCTACAAACTCTCTTTCCTGGGGTCCATTTCCAACCTGATTTTCCCAGTCTACCTGCATGTTGAAATCTCCCATAACCACCGTAGCATTACATTTTTGACACGCCAATTTTATCTCCTGATTTAACTTGCACCCTAAGTCGAGGCTACTGTTTGGGGGCCTATAGATAACTCCCATTAGGGTCTTTTTACCCTTACAATTTCTCATTTCTATCCATACTGATTCAACATCTCCTGATTCTATGTCACCCCTTGCAAGGGAATGAATATCATTCCTTACCATCAGAGCAACCCCACCCCCTCTGCCCACCTGTCTGTCTTTTCTATACGTTGTGTACCCCTGAATATTCAGTTCCCAGCCCTGGTCCTCTTGTAACCATGTCTCAGTGATCCCTACAACATCATACTTGCCCATGACTAACTGAGCCTCAAGCTCATCCACTTTATTTTTTATACTACGCGCATTTAAGTACAACACTTTAACTTCTGTATTTACCTCCCCTCTCACATCGTTCACAATTGGCCTTGCCCTTAATTTCTTTTCCGCTCTAGAACTTCTGTTCCCATTCTTCCGAGAGTCTTTTGCAATATCTCCTGTATTCCCTTTTACCTCATCTTCATATTCACAATTTGTTAACCCCTCCCCCCCACTACTTAGTTTAAAGCCACAGGTGTCACACTAGCAAACCTGCCTGCCAGAATGTTTGTCCCCCTGCTGTTAAGATGCAACCCGTCCCTTTTGTACAAGTCACCCCTAGCCCAGAAGAGATCCCAGTGGTCCAGAAATCTAAATCCCTGCTCTCTGCACCAGTCCCTCAGCCATAAATTCATACCCTCTATCTCTCTGTTCCTGGCCTCACCAGCACGAGGTACCGGTAGCAGTCCAGAGATAACTACCTTCGACGTCCTATTTCTCAGCGTTTTTCCCAACTCTCTAAACTCCCGCTGTAGCACCTCCTTCCTCTTCCGCCCGACGTCATTCGTGCCCACGTGCACAACGACTTCAGGTTGATCGCCTTCCCTCGCTAGGATTTTCTGAAGCCGGTCTGTGATGTGTTGAACCCTGGCACCAGGGAGGCAACAGACCATCCTCAAGTCCCTCCTGCTGCCACAGAATCTTCTGTCCGTCCCTCGGACTATGGAGTCACCGACCACTACGGCTCTTCCAGACTTCGGTCTCCCCTGTCGAGTATCCTTGCCAACAGGTCCGCCACTCGGACTGGAAACGTCTTCTGCCCCGACAGTTCCCAAGAGGGTATACCTATTTGCAATAGGCACAGCCACTGGGGTCTCCTGTAGTCCACGTCCACTCCCCCCGGAAACAGTCTCCCACCTTCGCTCGACCTGGACCCTTGGCGTGACAGCCTCACAATAGGTCCTGTCGAGGAAACTCTCGCATTCCCGGATGGCCCTGAGGTCATCCAACTGCCTCTCCAACTCCACCACACGTCCCTTCAGGAGCTGCACCTGGACACAGTTCTTGCAGGTGTAGCTCCCAGAAGCTCCCGCGACGTCCCTGTCTTCCCACATCCTGCAGGAAACACACCGCACCAACTTTTCCGCCATCACCTTGTGCCTATAACCAGCTCTGGCTTAAAACAATGGTATCCTCCTCACCTCAGCCTCCTCGCCGAAGACTCGCAGCCAAAGACTCGCACTTTTCTCACTGGGCTGCACCTGAACAGGGCTGCACCCTTTTGTGAGCCTTGCTTATATCACCAATTTAAATTGCCTGATTGTCCAATTTACCTGACTTCTCACTTAAACTGCCTGTTCAACTGTGATTAGCACTTACTTTACTGCTCAGCCAACGGGCGTCCTTGCTCTGCTCCCGGACTTTTCAAATTGACTACTACTTCCTTTTGGCGCTCTTTTTAAACTGCCTGTTCAACTGTGATTCCACTAGCCCCTAGGGCTCTATCTAACTCTCTTTTAAATTCATCCAGTGATTTGGCCTCCACTGCCCTCTGTGGCAGAGAATTCTACAAATTCACAACTCTCCGGGTGAAAAAGTTTCTTCTCACCTCAGTTTGAAATGGCCTCCCCTTTATTCTTAGACTGTGTCCCCTGGTTCTGGACTCCCCCAAATTTGGGAACATTTTTCCTGCATCTAGCTTGTCTAGTCCTTTTAGGATTTTATACGTCTTATGATTTTATCCCCTCTCATCAT
>NC_135992.1:5824150-5853342 GCF_053455715.1 Rhinoraja longicauda
CCCACCCCCTCCCCTTCCCCTCCCCTCTCCCCATCCCTCCCCACTCCCTCCTCCCTCCTCCTCCCCTCTCCCCCCGACTCCTCCCCCTCGCCCCTCACCTCCCTCCCCCTCTCCCCATCCCCTCTCCCCTCTCCCTCCCCCTCCTCCCATCACCTCCCCTCCTTCCTCCCCACCGACTCCATCCCCCTCAACCCCCCTTAACTTCCCCCCTCCCCTTCCCTCCCTCCCCCCCTCCCTCCTCCCCCTCCCTCCACCCCTCTCCCTCCCTCCCTCCCTCACCAGGAGATAGATTTAAACTTTAAAACGTGAAACTTTAAAAATATAACACCGATTTCAATTAAACCTCTTCCATTGGCACCAAAGGGACGACGGTGAGTAAGGTGGGCCTAAAATGGTCGCGCTATCGTGTACCGTTTCGGCTGTAGTTCAGGAACAAACAAACAAACAAACGAGAGTTTCCATGTGTAATGCTGGACTCCCTCCACCGCCACTCCCTCAAACGCTGCTCACGCGGCAGACCCAGCAGCGAGCGTGAATGCGTTACTGCCGAGCTGTTCGATCGCGTGGCTGCGGGCTCTGGAGCCAGCCCACTCCTTCACTCTGAACTGCTCAGCTCTGATGCAATCTGACAGTCACTCCCACTTGCAAATTGGAAGCGCCAGAGATTGTCAGTCACAAAGGTGCTGAGCTGGGTCTCGACCCAAAACGTCGCCCGTTCCTTCTCTCCCGAGATGCTGCCTGTCCCGCGGAGTTACTCCAGCTTTTTGTGTCTATCTGCACTCTTGACCACCTAGGTGCCTCGCTCCATCCTAATTAAAGGGCTCTTCTCTTGGGGTCCTTTTAGTAAAAGCCCTGGAGCGAAGGAGGGTCTGTCTTATATTCCACTAACTGAACGGGTCGACTGGGCTTTGTATTCACTGGAGTTTAGAAGGATAAGAGGGGATCTTATAGAAACACATAAAATTCTGAAGGGATTGGACAGGCTAGATGCAGGAGAAATGCAGTTTTGGTCTCCAAATTTGAGGAAGGATATTCTTGCTATTGAGGGCGTGCAGCGTAGGTTCACTAGGTTAATTCTCGGAATGGCGGGACTGTCGTATGTTGAAAGACTGGAGCGCCTAGGCTTGTATACACTGGAATTTAGAAGGATGAGAGGGGATCTTATCGAAACATATAAGATTATTATGGGGTTGGACACGTTAGAGGCAGGAAACATGTTCCCAATGTTGGGGGAGTCCAGAACTAGGGGTCACAGTTTAAGAATAAGGGGTAGGCCATTTAGAACGGAGATGAGGAAGAACTTTTTCAGTCAGAGAGTTGTGAATCTGTGGAATTCTCTGCCTCAGAAGGCAGTGGAGGCCAATTCTCTGAATGCATTCAAGAGAGAGCTTGATAGAGCTCTTAAGGATAGCGGAGTCAGGGGGTATGGGGAGAAGGCAGGAACGGGGTACTGATTGAGAATGATCAGCCGTGATCACATTGAATGGCGGTGCTGGCTCGAAGGGCCGAATGGCCTACTCCTGTACCTATTGTCTATTATCTATTGTCTATTGATATGGGGAGAAGTTGGGCACAGGTTACTGATTGTGGATGATCAGCCATGATCACAATGAATGGTGGCGCTGGCTCGAAGGGCTGAATGGCCTCCTCCTGCACCTATTTTCTGTGTTTCTATGACATTCAATCACAGCTGATCCATCCTTCACTCTCAACCACATTCTCCGGCCTTCTCCCCGTAACCTTTGATGCTAATCAAGTACCCGTCAATCTCTGCTATGAAAATACCCAATGACTTGCCCTCCACAGCCGTCTGTGGTAATGAATTCCACAGATTCACCACCCTCTGGCTAAAGAAATTCCTCCTCATCTCCTTTCAAAAGGTACTAACCTTTTATTCTGAGGCTATCGCGTGGAAACAGGCCCTTCGGCCCAACTTGCCTGTGCCGACCAACATGCCCAATTGACGCTAGTCCCACCTGGTGGCGCTCGCCCCTATCCCTCTAACCCTGTCCTCTCCAGGTACCTGTCTAAATGTCTCGTAAATGTTATGATAGTGCATGCCTAGACCTAAGATGGTACCTCCATTAAACGTGATGATAGAACCAGCCTAGACCTAAGATGGTACCTCCATTAAACGTTATGATAGAACCAGCCTAGACCTAAGATGGTACCTCCATTAAACGTTATGATAGAACCAGCCTAGACCTAAGATGGTACCTCCATTAAACGTTATGATAGAACCAGCCTAGACCTAAGATGGTACCTCCATTAAACGTTATGACAGCACATGCCTTAAATGTTATGGTCGAACCTGCCCTCTGGCCCGAGACTCTCCCACTAGTGGAAACATCCTCTCCACGTCCAGAGGCCAGAAGAGTGACGGGGCTTTGAAGGAAGCGCAGTGGTGCAGCTGGTAGAGCTGCTGCCTCACAGTGCCAGCGACCAAGGTTCGATCCTGACCTCGGGGTGAATTTGAGAGGCAGAGGCAGGCACAAAGCTGGAGTAAAGCCCCTGTCAATAGACAATAGACAATAGGTGCAGGAGGAGGCCATTCAGCCCCTCGAGCCAGCACCGCCATTCAATGTGATTATGGCTGATCATTCTCAATCAGTACCCCGTTCCTGCCTTCTCCCCATACCCCCTGACTCCACTATCCTTAAGAGCTCTATCCAGCTCTCTCTTGAATGCATTCAGAGAATTGGCCTCCACTGCCTTCTGAGGCAGAGAATTCCACAGATTCACAACTCTCTGACTGAAAAAGTTTTTCCTCATCTCAGTTCTAAATGGCCTACCCCTTATTCTTAAACTGTGGCCCCTTGTTCTGGACTCCCCCAACATTGGGAACATGTTTCCTGCCTCTAACGTGTCCAACCCCTTAATAATCTTATACGTTTCGATAAGATCCCCTCTCATCCTTCTAAATTCCAGTGTATACAAGCCTAGTCGCTCCAGTCTTTCAACATACGACAGTCCCGCCATTCCGGGAATTAACCTAGTAAACCTACGCTGCACGCCCTCAATAGCAAGAGGTGACCACGGGTGATGTTGCAGGTTGAGACACTCCTTCAGTCTGAAGAAGGGTCTCGACCTGAAACGTCGCCCATTCCTTTTCTCCAGAGATGCTGCCTGTCCCGCTGAGTTGCTCCAGCATTTTGTTCCTGTCTTCGGTGTAAACCAGCGTCTGCAATCCCATCCTACGCTTACGAACGCAACCATTTTCTCCCGAGACGCTGCCTGACTCGCTGAGTTGCTCCAGCATCTTCGATAGACACAGACATCTGTCGCTACTTTTCATTACAAGCGGGCATGCGTGTTCATTTTGGACAGCTAATTGCTAACATAGGAGCTGACATGTCAGAGTGATTCTGGCACTCGTCCTGATATTGCAGGCTTCATCTACTTGGATTTATAGTTCCCAGCTGCTTTTGTGGGATCCAAGCTCACATCACGGATCAATATTCAGCATCCAGCTGGAAGCTGAGTAACATAACCACCGTCCAGCCGTGTGTCTTTAACAATCCATGTCTGCTGTCTGCCTGACGTAAAAGCCCAAACACTAACCATCTGTGTCGAGGTAATTTCCAGGGACCCCTCCTCTGCCTTTCCCTTCTATCAGCCTGTCCAAACAAATTACCCGTGTTGGAAAATAACTGCAGATGCTGGCGCACAAAATGCTGGAGTAACTCAGCGGGACAGGCAGCATCTCTGGAGAGAAGGAACGGGTGACGTTTCGGGTCGAGACCCTTCTTCAGACTGATTACCTTCCCACACTCCAAATACGTGCAGGTCGTTAGGTTAATTGGCCTCCGTAAGAAAAGTTGGCACCAGTCAAAGGGCGGTGGGTGTGTGGAACAAGCTGTCAGAGGAGATTTAGATTTAGATTTAGAGATACAGCGCAGAAACAGGCCTTTCGGCCCACCGAGTCCCTGCACATTAACACCATCCTACACACACTAGGGACAATTTTTACATTTACCCAGTCAATTAACCAACAAACCTGCACGTCTTTGGAGTGTGGGAGGAAACCGAAGATCTCGGAGAAAACCCACGCAGGTCACGGGGAGAACGTGCAAACTCCGTACAGACGGCGCCCGTAGTCGGGATCGAACCTGAGTCTCCGGCGCTGCATTCGCTGTAAGGCAGCAACTCTACCGCTGCGCCACCGTGCCACTGTAGGAGGTAGTTGGGACTGTCCCAACGTTTAATGAACAAATTACTTTATTATCTGAAGACTGTGCAAGGGCGGTGTGGGTTGGCATCAAAGGGCATTAAACTGACCACCGCAGGTCACGGAGAACGTTAGCGGCACGGTGGCGCAGCGGTAAAGTTGCTGCCTCACACCGACAGATACCCGGGTTCGATCCCGACTACGGGCGCCGTCTGTACGGAGTTTGTACGTTCTCCCCGTGACCTGCGTGGGTTTTCTCCGAGATCTTCGGTTTCCTCCCACACTCGAAAGATGTGCAGGTGTGCGGGTTAATTGGCTTGGTAAATGTAAAAATTGTCCCCAGTGGGTGTAGGATAGTGTTAATGTGTGCGGGGATCGCTGGTCGGCGCGGACTCGATGGGCCGAAAGGGCCTGTTTCTGCGCTGTATCTCTATCTAAACTGAACTAAATAGTAACGTACCACCCGGTGAGCTATTTGGATCAAAGGGCCTGTTTCCACGTTGTATCTCTAATCTAAACTAAGCTAAACTAAAGACCTGCGTGGGTTTTCTCCGGATTCTCCGGATTCTCAACACCCCAAAGACTTACAGATCTGTAGGTCAATTGGCTGTGTATAATTGTAAATTGTCCTGAGCGTGCGTAGGATGGCGTGAGTGAGCGGGGATCGCTGGTCGGCGCGGACTCGGTGGGCCTGTTTCGGGTGCTGTATCTCTGAACAAATTTAGACAAAAACAAGAGGGTTGGTAGGTGAATTGGCCGCTGTAGATTGTCTCTGGTGCGGTCGGCTGGAAGGGGCGTCTGAAACTAATGGGCATGAGAGAGGAACGGGTTACGCAAATCTGGGAGGCAGCTGGTGAGACTGGCTTTGGCAGCAAGGAATAGACCATCTGCTGCCGAACACGAGCAGAATATGGAACTGACTCAACCTCGAGGAGATTTAGAAAATGGCAGCAGTTATCCGTCGTAACAACCGTCAGCAAATGAACTGGATGATCAGGAGGCCAATGCTCACGAAACACCAGTGAAGGGAGGGGGCCCACTTGATTAGTTTAGCTTCATCTCAAGGAGGTTTAGTTTAGTTTAGTGTTAGAGATACAGCGCGGAAACAGGCCCTTCGGCCCACCGAGTCCACGCCGACCAGCGATCCCCGCACACTAACACTATCCCACACACGCGCAAGGGACAATTTGCACTTTCACCCAGCCAATTAACCTACAAACCTGGGCGTCTTTAGGGTGTGGGAGGAAACCGAAGGGGGATCTTATTGAAACATATAAGATAATTAGGGGATTGGACACATTAGAGGCAGATAACATGTTCCCAATGTTGGGGGAGTCCAGAACAAGGGGCCACAGTTTGAGAATAAGGGGTAGGCCATTTAGAACGGAGATGAGGAAGAACTTTTTCAGTCAGAGGGTGGTGAAGGTGTGGAATTCTCTGCCTCAGAAGGCAGTGGATGCCAGTTCGTTGGATGCTTTCAAGAGAGAGCTGGATAGAGCTCTTAAGGATAGCGGAGTGAGGGGGTATGGGGAGAAGGCAGGAACGGGGTACTGATTGATAGTGATCAGCCATGATCGCATTGAATGGCGGTGCTGGCTCGAAGGGCTGAATGGCCTACTCCTGCACCTATTGTCTATTGTCTATTGTCTATTGTATCTCGGAGAAAGCCCACGCAGGTCACGGGGAGAACGTACAAACTCCGTACGGACAGCACCTGTAGTGGGGATCGAACCCGGGTCTCCGGCGCTGCATGCGCTACAAGGCAGCAACTCTACCGCTAACTCAAGTCAAGTCAAGTCAAGTTTATTTGTCACGTACACATACACGATGTGCAGTGAAATGAAAGTGGCAACGCCTGCGGATTGTGCAAAACAAGAATTACAGTTACAGCATATAAATTAAAGTTAATACAGAGAAGACAAAATTTAGTCCCTGCCTGGAGTTATAATAGTTAACAGTCCTGATGGCCTGTGGGAAGAAACTCCGTCTCATCCTCTCTGTTTTCACAGCGTGACAGTGGAGGCGTTTGCCTGACCGTAGCAGCTGGAACAGTCCGTTGCTGGGGTGGTAGGGGTCCCCCATGATCTTGCTTGCTCTGGATCTGCACCTCCTGATGTATAGGTCCTGCAGGGGGACGAGTGTAGTTCCCATGGTGCGTTCTGCCGAACGCACTACTCTCTGCAGGGCCTTCCTGTCCTGGGCAGAGCTGTTCCCAAACAAGACTGTGATGTTGCCGGACAGGATACTCTCTACAGCCCCAGAGTAGAAGCTTTGAAGGATCCTCAGAGACACTCTGAATTTCCTCAGCTGTCTAAGGTGGTAAAGGCGCTGCTTTGCCTTACCCACCAGTGCGGCAATGTGCGTTGTCCATGTCAGATCCTCTGTGATGCGGACTCCCAGGTATTTAAAACTGCTCACCCTATCCACAGTAGACCCATTTATCTCCAGTGGCGTGTACGTCCTTGGATGTTGGGCCCTTCTGAAGTCCACACTCCCAATGATAACCCCAATGATATACTAGCATTTACATGCTTAGTTTTTCTGTGCTTGTTAACAGGTAGATAGCTTATTACTGAAGATAGACACAAAAAGCTGGAGTAACTCAACGGGTCAGACAGCATCTGTGGCAAAAAGGAATGGGTAACGTTTCAGGTCGAGACCCTTCTTCAGACTTACTGAAGATGGAGTCAGTTATTGTCTCGTAGCATACGCATAGAAAGGCAGCATAGTTTCAGTTTCGGATTTAATTTAGAGATACAGCGCGGAAACAGGCCCTTCGGCCCACCTAATCCGCGCTGTCCCGTGATCCCCGCACTCTAACACTATTCTAGACACACGAGGGAGAATTTACAATTTTACCGATGCCAAATAACCCACAAACCTGCACGTCTTTGGAGTGCGGGAGCAAACCGGGGCCCCGGAGCTAACCCGCGCAGGTCAGGGGGAGAACGGGCAAACTCCGCACAGGCAGCGACCGTAGTCAGGATCGAACCTGGCGCTGTGAGGCAGCAACTCTAACGCGAGCCACCGTTCAGATAGTACTTTGGCATCGGGTGGGGGGGTTGTGCGGCACGGTGGCGCAGCGGTAGAGTTGCCGCCTTACAGCGAATGCAGCGGCGGAGACCCGGGTTCGATCCTGACTACGGGCGCCGTCTGTATGGAGTTTGTACGTTCTCCCCGTGGCCTGCGTGGGTTTTCCCCGAGATCTTCGGTTTCCTCCCACACTCCAAAGACGTGCAGGTCTGTAGGTTAATTGACTGGGCAAATGTAAAAATTGTCCCTAGAGTGTGTAGGATAGTGTTAGTGTGCGGGGATCGCTGGGCGGCGCGGACCCGGTGGGCCGAAGGGCCTGTTTCTGTGCTGTATCTCTAAATCTAAATCTAAAAAAACAGTCTGTCTGTCCCTCCCTTCTTTGTGTTTTTATAGTAGGTGTTAAATGTATGTTTGTTAGTGTTCTTGAGCTTGTTGTATGTGGGGGGGTGGGGGGGTTGGGGGAAACTCGTCTAATCTCTTACCCCGATGGTGAAGCGATTATTTTCCGTGTCGTATCTCCGTCCGCACTGCGGCCTAATGTCGAGGAGTTGGCGGCCTCTGGCTGGAGGCCGACCTTTGAGAGCTCCACCGTGTTTGCCTGCGGACTTAACATCACGGAGCCCGCGGTCACCGGTCAGAGACCGACTTTGGGAACTCCAAGTGCAAGAGCTTCGACCGCCCCGACGCGGGAGCTTCGATCGCCCCCACGGATGGTTCGACTGCCCCAACCGCGGGAGAATAAAGAGGAAAGAAGCTTGGGCCTTTTTGCCTTCCATCGCCAGCGAGCAATGTGGGGAATCTGCTGTGGTGGATGTTTACGTTAACGTTTATGTAGCTGTGTGTCTTGTTGCTTTTTTTTTCGTATGGCTGTGCGGTAATCTGCATATCGCTGTACCTTAATTGGTACACGTGACAATAAAAGACCTTTGAAACCTTTGAAATTAAAAGGGTAAAGTCACCTAATGGAAATTGCCTGCAATCATTCAAAAAATGTAACAGAGATAAAATATGGCAAAAAGAAGCTTTTGGAGGAAACATTATTAATCACCATCCTGTTATTATTCAAGCGGCACTGTGAATTAGCATTGCAAATTGATGTGGTCTGTACAACACCAGATGTTTCGTGTCCCACATGGATACAGATGGAGGCTTGAGTCTGAAGGCTGTGTAAGCAAATTATGTCTTTGCTAAAATGGCCCCTTCACTTATTGAAATCAGTGGTGGAACCGTGCCATTCCACAGTCTGTCGCCCACAACATCGCCACTTCTCGTGCCTCTGACGTGCTTTGTCCATAAATAAATTAGATTATGTTTCTCCAGCTGTGCGCAATTTCCAAATGTTCAGTCAAAGAACAGTGTGTGAAAGAGGTTGAAACAGGCCACCTTCAGTGGGGTTTGTTGAATGCGCGATAGTTTTCGTTTAGAGGCGCAAACAGGCCCTACGGCCCACCGGGTCCGCGCCCGACCGGAAGGCTTGCCAACTGTCCCCGTATTAGCCGGGACATCCCGTATTTTGGGCTAAATTGGTTTGGGGACCACCCTTGTCCCGTATTAGTAGGGTTGCCAACTTCCTCACTCCCAAATACGGGACAAAGGGTGACGTCACCACCCCGCGTCCCATGTGACTTCACCCAGCCAGCGGCCACGTGCTCCCGCTCCACCAATGGCGGCCGTCCGGGCTGTGAGGCGGGTTGCGTAGCAACCGGGCGCCCTGCCATTGGTGGAGCGGGAGCACAGGGCCGCTGGCTGGGTGAGGTCACGTGGGACGCGGGGCGGTGATGTCACCCTTTGTCCCGTATTTGGGAGTGAGATATTTGGCGCCCCTAGCCATGATTGAGGCCTGAGGAATGGTATCGGCCCGAAACGTCACCCATTCCTTCTCTCCAGAGATGCTGCCTGACTCGCAGAGTTACTCCAGCTTTTTGTGTCTATCTTCAGCAGAGTCGACTTGATGGGCCGAATGGCCTAATTCTGTTCCTATCAATCATGGTATTATGAAAACGTCACCTTTCCATTCCCTCCACAGATTGCCGCCTGACCCGCTGAGTTCATCCAGCCCTTTATGTTCAGCTCAAGGTTCCAGGACTTGCGATCCTTAAAGCCAGCTTGTTTTCTCACTCTCCCGGTTCTGATAGAGGGTCTTTAACCTGAAGCTCCCGGCAAGCAGCGGGCCGCGACGGTCCCACCACATACCGATGACGGAGAACCCAGCCGTTAGGCCAAGCTCGCCCTCTGCAGACTCCGGATCTTTCCCTAGCTTCAACAGGACCCGTGTCTAGGGTTGCCAATTGTCCCGTATTAGCTGGGACATCCCGTATTCTGGGCTAAATTGGTTTGTCCCGTATGGGACCGCCCTTGTCCCTTATTAGGCCCAGGGGACGCTGTAAGCCCCGATACTGTAGGCTGGGACACTGTAGGCCCGGGGGACGCTGTAAGCCCGGATACAGTAGGCCCGGGCACTGTAGGCCCAGACACTGTAGGCCAGGACACTGTAGGCCCGGACATTGTAGGCCCAGACACTGTAAGCCCGGACTCTGTAGGCCCAGACACTATAGACTGGGACACTGTAAGCCCGGACACTGTAGGCCTGGACACTGTAGGTCCGGACACTGTAAGCCCAGACACTGTAGGCCGGGACACTGTAGGCCCGGGGCCAACTGTAGGCCCGGACAGTGTAGACCCGGGCGTCGCCTAATGGAGGTTGCGTAATAACCCGCCTCCCGGCCCGGGCGGCCACCATTGGTGGAGCAGGAGCACGTGGCCACTGGCTGGGTGAGGTCACGTGGAGCGCGGGGCGGTGACGTCTCCTTTTGTCCCTTATTTGGGAGTGAGGAAGTTGGCAACCCTACCCGTGCCACTGACGGCAAGGTGGGCCGGCAGGGGCAATGGGGGGACCCTGGGGGCGTGGGGGGAATGCCGAGAACAAAGGCAGTAGATAGGACCAAAGACACACACACAAAGAGCTGGAGTAACTCAGCTGGACAGGCAGCATCTCTGGAGAGAAGGAATGGGTGACGTTTTCGGGTCGAGACCCTTCTCCAGTCGGGAGACAGTCTGAATCTTATGGGCGCGAAAATTCAGTCCGAAGGATGGTCTCGACCAGAAACGTTGCCAATTCCCTCCTCTCCAGTCCCGCTGAGTTACTCCGGCATTTTGTGTCTTTTCTTCGGTTTAAACCGGCATCTGCAGTTCCTTCCGACACAGTAGAAAGGACTGTTGGGTACTTTTGTGACTTCGTAGCCGCCAAAACATGGCGACATTTGTCTACTGCCAAGGTTATTTGCAGAACAAAACTTTTCACTGTACCTCGGTAACTTAGGGTACATGTGACAGTAAGGAATAAAGTCAAGAATCTGTTGACTGTTTTTCTCTTTCCACAGATCCCTCCTGAACATCTGAGTGTTTCCAGCATTTTTTTGTTTGGTTTTTATTTCAGAATTCCAGCATCTGCGTGTTTTATATTTAAAAATCCAGGAGCCGGAGGGTGGCTGGATGTTTGGGAACACAAGACCTTTGCAGTGCATTTCACCCAGGTAGGGATTTCGCAATGAAGACGCACATTGGCGAGGCGTTTGTGTTAACTGTAGGCCGTTTAATGGTCCTGCACCTGTTGTCTATGTTTCTATGACATTCAATCACAGCTGATACATCCTTCACTCTCAACCGCATTCTCCGGCCTTCTCCCCGTAACCTTTGGCGCCCGCACTAATCAAGTATCCGTCAATCTCTGCTTTAAAAATACCCAATGACTTGCCCTCCACAGCCGTCTATGGCAATGAATTCCACAGATTCACCACCCTCTGGCTAAAGAATTCCTCCTCGTCTCCTTTCAAAAGGTACAACCTTTTATTCTGAGGCTATCGCGTGGAAACAGGCCGTTCGGCCCAACTTGCCTGTGCCGACCAACACGCCCTATTGACGCTAGTCCCACCTGGTGGCTCTTGCCCATGTCCCTCTAACCCTGTCCTCTCCAGGTACCTGTCTAAATGTCTCGTAAATGTTATGATAGTGCATGCCTAGACCTAAGATGGTACCTCCATTAAACGTTATGATAGAACATGCCTAGACCTAAGATGGTACCTCCATTAAACGTTATGATAGTGCATGCCTAGACCTAAGATGGTACCTCCATTAAACGTTATGATAGAACCAGCCTAGACCTAAGATGATACCTCCATTAAACGTTATGATAGTGCATGCCTAGACCTAAGATGGTACCTCCATTAAACGTTATGATAGAACCTGCCTAGACCTAAGATGGTACCTCCATTAAACGTTATGATAGAACATGCCTAGACCTAAGATGGTACCTCCATTAAACGTTATGATAGAACCTGCCTAGACCTAAGATGGTACCTCCATTAAACGTTATGATAGTACACAAGACCTTTGCAGTGTATTTCACCCAGGTAAGGATTTCGCAATGAAGACGCACATCGGCGAGGCGTTTGTGTTAACTGTAGGCCGTTTAATGGTGTTCCGATGAAACAAAATCTGTATTAAAGCACCACAAATACCACACGGTATCGAAAGATATCAACGAGTCATCTTTTAAAAAGGGTACAGACAGGCCAACGATAGTCAGCCACTGAAGGTCACAGACAATTGAAGCGTAACTCAGACGTGGAGCTCAAAGCTGGTCCGAGCTCCCTCATAGTAATCAGGTCACATTTAACAAAACAACCGGACGCCACACGCTACGAAACACATGTCAAGCCTCAGTGCCTATGCACACGAACGAAGAAACATTTTATTTGGTGGTCATCAGCGATGATAGTAAATGGATGGCCGCTTCAACCCCACAAGAGGCTCGTCGGCCTCCTCTTAACCCACAGAGCTGCAGCAGTCTGAGGTCCGGACCATCCCAGTAGATCGATCTCTGGAGCCTCCAGGAATCCACCGCTCGGTTCCCAGGCACTACCGGTCACAGAACCGCCAAGTGGAACAACGGGAAGGAAAAAATCAGCGTGTCTTGGCTTCCGTTCTTTGAAACACTGTACTTGGTTAATTGCTGAAGGACAAATTAGTGATAGGTAGGGCTGGGTTTTTTTCTTTAACAAAAAAGGGATCATTATGGCACAGAAAGAGGCCATTCGGCCCATTGTGTTCACCCTGTAGAAGACCACGTCGGACAAGGAGGAGGGACCTGATACAAACCCTTCCCCCAGGTTGTCCTTTCAGCTGTTGGCAGCATCAACATTGGTCCCAGATCTCCAGCCGGGGATCCGGGTTCGATCCTGGCTACGGGGTGTTGTCTGCACGGAGTTTTTACCCCACCCCCACCCCCGTGAGTTTTCTCCACGCGCTCCGGTTTTCTTCCGCACCCCAAAGGACGTCACACGACCCACGCCGGTCACGGGGAGAGAGTGCAAACACCGTACAGACAGCCCCCGTAGTCAGGACCGAAGCCGGGTCTCTGGCGCTGTGAGGCAGTGACTCTACCGCTGCGCCACCGTGCTGTGTGTCGCCCGTGTATGAACCCTTGCCCTGCATTGCGCTGCCTGCCAGGCTGGCCGGAGATAGTTGGGCCTTCTCCATGGTGCCAGGCGACTGACTGCCAACGTCTGAGGGCTTGCCCTGTCCTACCCGCACCCTTACACACAAACTTCACCAGAGATGCTTGGAACCATTTAGCAATACTGAGCTTAGCAAATATAAAAGTCAGATGTAAATGGACCACTTATATCTCATTTAGACCTTTAGAATTTAGAAACATAGCACAAAAACAGGCCCTTCTGTCCACTAAATCCACGCTCACCAGCAAGCACCCCGTACACTAGCACTATCCAACGCACCAGGGCCGATTTACAAATTGCAGAAGCTAATTAACCTGCAAACCTGTACGTTTTCGCAGTTTAGTTTGGTTTAGTTAAGAAATACAGCAGGGAAACAAGCCTGAATCCATGCCAACCAGCGATCGGGCACTAACACCATCCCACACACTCGGGACAATTACCAATTAACCTGCAAACCTGCACGTCTTTGGAGTTTGGGAGTAAACCGGAGCAGCCGGAGAAAACCCACGCGGGTCACGGGGAGAACGTACAAAC
The DNA here is from genome assembly GCF_053455715.1 of Rhinoraja longicauda. NCBI lineage: Eukaryota > Metazoa > Chordata > Chondrichthyes > Rajiformes > Arhynchobatidae > Rhinoraja > Rhinoraja longicauda. The sequence goes on from NC_135992.1 coordinate 5,837,402, forward strand.
TCTGCACAGACAGCACCCGTAGTCAGGATGGAACCCGGGTCTCTGGAGCTGTGAGGCAGCATTGAGGACACCAGTGCCGCCCACTTTGATGGTGGCCGTCTGTGTTTATAGCCTCAATTGCCTGGGAAGTCTCTAAGGTCCCTTGGGCTGCCGTTGGAGGCCATGTTTCTGAGCTAGGCCTCAATGTTGTTCGATAGTGTTCCTAAAGACCCGTCATTTGGCATCAAATTCTGCTTTAAAAACTGCTCTACACTGAAAAATCTCAGCTACAAAATGTCACTGCTTTGTTGCAGTACCTTTAGGCATGTAACAGGTTGGCATGAGAGGTAAACATCTCGCGTGAGGCAGGACTGGCAATCAGAGAATCGTGGACCCATGCGGTAGAAGGCTCCCTTGGAGAGGGGCCCACTGGGGGCCGTGAGCGGCCGGCAGGGGGGAGGCTCAGGAGCCGCCGAGCTGGGCCCCGAAGGCCGGAGAGCGGAGGAGGAGGGAGCCGCTGGCGACGACGGGCGCGACGAGAGGGCCGGTGGGGGAGGGAGCGACCTCCAGCGCCTGCAAGGTCGGGCTCCCTCCCCGGGTCACAGAGGGCGGGCGGGCGAGGAGGGGGCGAGTGCCGAGCCAGTCGAGGGCGATGGAGGAGGCCCTGCAGCAGCCTGGGGCTCGCCTGGACAGCGAGCCGCTCTAGTACCTCCAGCGCGCGGACCCGACCGTGAACACTTTGTAAATGGCGCCAAAATATGGCGTCTCGTGCACGTGTGATCCACGCAGAAAGAATCTCACTGTGCAGTGAACACGTGACAATAAAGCTTCATTGAATGGATTCTCAGTTGAAGGCCAAGGTTAAAGGTCAGAGGATGGAGGCCTAAATGAGGGGTCTTTGTGAAATCGAGGACCCTTTGAACAGCTGATAATTGATATAGGGTTAATTAAATCACAGTTTGGTTTAGTTTAGAGATACCACATGGAAACAAGCCCTTCGGCCCATCGAATCCAGGCCGACCGTGGTCAGCGGTTGAACGGTGCTTTTATTGTCATGTGTGTGAAGTGTAAACGCACAGTGAAATTCTCTTCTTGAAAACAGTCCAGTCGAGTATCGCCAGAACCCCGACTAGCAAGTCTACTGAACCCCCTTGATCGTCGAGCGCTCGTTCACACTAGTTCCGTGTTATCCCACCTTCCCATCCACTCCCCGCACATACGGGCCATTCTACAGACGGCCGGTACATTTGCAGACCCCCACGCCTTCGGGAATAGACAATAGACAATAGGTGCAGGAGGAGGCTATTCGGCCCTTCAAGCCAGCACCGCCATTCAATGTGATCATTCTCAATCAGTACCCCGATCCTGCATTCTCCCCATACCCCCTGACTCCGCTATCCTTAAGAGCTCTATCTAGCTCTCTCTTGAATGCAATCAGAGAATTGGCCTCCACTGCCTTCTGAGGCAGAGAATTGCACAGATTTACAACTCTCTGACTGAAAAAGTTTTTCCTCATCTCAGTTCTAAATGGCCCACCCCTTATTCTTAAACTGTGGCCCCTTGTTCTGGACTCCCCCAACATTGGGAACATGTTTCCTGCCTCTAACGTGTCCAACCCCTTAATAATCTTATACGTTTCGATAAGATCTCCTCTCATCCTTCTAAATTCCAGCGTATACAAGCCTAGTCGCTCCAGTCTTTCAACATACGACAGTCCCGCCATTCCGGGAATTAACCGAGTGAGACTACGCTGCACGCCCTCAATAGCAAGCGGGAGGGCGTCGCCTCAATAGGGAAAGCGGGAGGGAACTAGTTCCAGTGGAAACAGGCCCTTCGGCCCACCGAGTCCGTGCCGACCAGCGATCACTAGTCCTATCCTACGCACACGAGGGACGGTTAACAGAAGCCAATTAACCTACAAAACTGCACGTCTTTGGGATGTGGGAGGAAAGAGAGAACCTACGCGGCCACAGGGAGAATTTGCAGGCCCCGCGGTCGGGATGGAAGCCGCGTCTCTGGTGTTTGTGAGATTGCCGGCTCGACCGGACACGCCGCCGCGCCGAGAGGCCGTAAGGGAACTGGAACACCCAGAGACGATTGAGGGACGATGAATGGACCGGGGCGTCGTGGACCTGACAAACGTGGACCTTTTGGCAGCTTGGAAGAGCGGGAAAAGAACGAAGGGAACCCCCTGGAGATGGCAAGGAATTCCCTTGTAAATCGTAAGGCCGGGAGGGGCAGTGAGAATCGTGGTCCGGGCTCTGTGAGTTAGTGGCGTCGGCGACACAAGCAGCGAGATTCATTCGAATATCGTAAAGACCAGAGCGAACATGTTTACCACCTCACGGGACACAGTGGCGCACATCAACCAGAGAGAGACTCAAGACCTCTACACCCTCTACACAAGCCCCATTAGTCCATGTGCGAACAAGCGATGGACACTGGTGGATAACATGCCCAAGGGGGTGTCGTTACTCCAATCCAACACTCCGAACCTTGGCTCCTTCCTGGTGGGAAGGGGTGTCGGGGAATGGATGGCCGGGTCAGTGTTGGAGGGAGAGAGAGAGAGAGAGAGAGGGAGAGAGAGAGAAGAGAGAGAGAGAGGTGTGCGAGTGTCAGAGTGTTGGCTTTGGAGGAGCACGACTCCCGGTCGCCGCCCCCCCCCCCCCCCCTGGTGGCGACCCGGGGCCACGACGGGGACACAGTGAGGCGGGGCCAGCCAGCGGCTACGTGCTCCCGCTCCACCAATGGCGGCTGCCATTGGTTGAGCGGGAGCACGTGGCCGCTGGCTGGGTGAGGGTGCGCGCGGGAGGGGTGGCGGCGACGTCACCCTTTGTCCCGTGTTCGGGCGTGAGGAAGTTGGCAACCCTGCTAAACACGGGGCAAGGGACGGTCCCCTTGCGCCCAAACTACGGGACGTCCCGGCCAACCCTGGGAAGCGGCGGGGTGACTAGTCCTCCTTGGAGAGGGCACGCTGGCTGCACCTCTGGAAAGGCCACTTGGTCGCCCCGCCGAACAGGTCGACCCCGCCGCCCTCCCACGACAGCACGTTGCCCGCGGCCGCGGAGGAGCAGTTGGCGATGCTCCGGACCTCGGCCGCCGTCAGGACGCGGTCCCACAGGTTGAAGTCGGCCAGCTCGCCCACGAAGGCCTGCGCGGCATCGTACCTCCCGCCCGCTGTGTCCTGCACGGGGAAAGAACAGGTGGATGGATGAACGCACGAACGAACGATCGAACAAACAAACAAACAAACGAACGAATGAATGAACGAATGAAGGAATAAAGGAATGAACGAATGAATGAATGAAGGAATGAAGGAATGAAGGAATGAATAAAGGAATGAACGAATGAATGAACGAATGAAGGAATGAAGGAATGAATGAATGAAGGAATGAATGAATGAAACAATGAATGAAAGAATGAATGAAGGAATGAACGAATGAACGAATTAATAAATGAATGAAAGAATGAATGAATGAATGATCGAATGAATGAATGAATGAATGAAAGAATGAACGAATGAATGAACGTATGAATGAATGAATGAACGAATGAATACTTAATTGTCACAGGTGACAACTCATAGTTAAATTCTTTGCTTGCACACCCAGGGTATGCAAATAGTCACCACGTAAAGGGCGCCGACAAAGTTACAAAGTACCCCCGCGCCAGGTCCCCCTTTGTTCTCCCCCCCCTCACGGCGGTCCCCCCCACGCCGGGTCCTCCATTGTTCCCCCCCCGGCAGCGGCGCCCTCACTTCCACGCGCTCCGTCCTCGGCGGCCCGTCGGTCGGCGCTATCATCGACCGCCGGGTCTTCTCCAGACGCCTCCAAGGCGCCAACCCGGGCCCCAGACTCGGGCTCCCCAGACCCAGGCCCCAGCCGCGCGGGCTGCCCAGACCCAGGCCCGGGCCCCAGTCGCGGGCTGCCCAGACTTAGACCCAGGCCACCCTTGCGGGCTCCCAGACCCGGGCCTCAGCCACGGGCTTCCCAGACCCAGACCAAGGCCCCAGTTGAGGGCTGCCCAGACCTAGACCCAAGGCCCCAGCCTCGGGCTGCCCAGACCCAGACCCCAGTCGCGGGCTGCCCAGACCCAGACCCGGGCCCCAGCCGCACGGGCTGCCCAGACCCAGACCCAGGCCCCAGCCTCAGGCTCCGACCCATGGGGCCCCTGGCCTTGTTTACCCCACAGCTCACTGCGAGGCGTCACAGAGTCCAAGGCTCAGAGGGTCACACAGCACAGAAACAGGCCCCTCAGCCCAATTTGCCCACGCCCACCCTCAAACCTAGTCCCACTTGCCCTCGGTTGCCCCACGTCCAGCTAGGCCATTCTTAACCAAGTACCAGAGTCTGAAGAAGGGCTCTGACCTGACACATCACCCATCCTTTTTCTCCAGAGATGTTGCCTGTTCCCGCTGAGTTACTCCAGCACTTTGTGTCCATCTTCGGTGTAAACCGGCATCTGCACTTCCTTCCCACGCAAGTGTCTTTTAGAGTTTAGAGATACAGCGTGGAAACAGGCCCTTCGGCCCACCAAGCCCGTGCAGACCAGGGATCACCCAAGCACTACTGTAGTTCCACTAGGGGCAATTTACAGAGGGCCAATTAACCTACAAACCCGCACGTCTTTGGGATGTGGGAGGAAACCGGAGCACCCGGAGAAAACCCACGCAGTCACGGGGAGAACGTGCAAACTCCGCACAGACAGCAAACGTGGAAAACATCGAACCCGGGTCTCTGGCGCTGTGAGGCAGCAACTCTACCGCCGCGCCACCGTGCCGCCTCCAAGTGAATTGGTTCTTGGTTCTTGGTCCTCCAAAATATTCCAAATGGAATTTAAACCGGAGTGTGGACTTAAGCAAGAGGGGCTTCTTGGAGAAGAAGAGCTGCCTTAAATGTAGTTGTGTCCGGTTGAGTAACTATAGTAGGGTGAAGACTATTCCGTGCTTTAATTGTGCGAGGGAAGAATGAATGGCAGCTGTGGCTCGCCGGCAGTCTGTTTGTCCTTTTTCTTTTTATGTCTATGTGTTAGTGTTAGATGTGTGCAGTAGTCTATTTTAGCTGTGTATATGGGGGGGGGGGGGGGGTGGTGGTGTGGGGGTGGGGGGAGGGGGTGGGGGAAACCTTTCTTTTTGTTAAATCTCTCCCTCGAGGCGTGGCTTGACTGCGGGATTTTCCCGGCGCGGCTCGGCCGCGGGACCTTCCATCGCCCGGCACTGTTCGGCCGCGGGACCTTCCATCGCCCGGCACGGCTCGGCCGTGGGACCTTCCATCGCCCGGCGTGGTTCGGCCGCGGGACCTTCCATCGCCCGGCACGGCTCGGCCGCGGGACCTTCCATCGCCCGGCGCGGCTCGGCCGCGGGACCTTCCATCGCCCGGCACGGTTCGGCCGCGGGACCTTCCATCGCCCGGCACGGCTCGGCCGCGGGACCTTCCATCGCCCGGCGTGGTTCGGCCGCGGGACTTTCCATCACCCGGCGCGGTTCGGCCGCGGGACCTTCCATCTCCTTGCGGGGGCTGCACAAGTCGGTCGCCTCGGCAGAAGTCGAACTATCTGTCCTTGGGAGAAGCATGGGGGAAGAGAGAAGAAATGTTCTTGCCCTCCATCACAGTGAAGGGGTGTCTGGAGGATTCACTGTGATTGATGTTTGTGTTAAAATTGCGTGTCTTGTGTCTTTTACTCTGTACTGTTGTGGCTGCGTGGCAAATGATTTTTGTTCAATTCATTTTGAAAGACAATAAAGGTAATTCAGATTCAGATGAATTGCTGTACACATCTGTCTTGATAGCTGGTATCTCAAATTGAATCGAATGCCCTCGTCTGTCCTGATAGGTTTGGGTTTGGTGTAGATGTGGTCATCTATGTCGAGCTGACCATTTAACATTTTGTAAAAACAGGTCAAACGGTGGGCTTTACGTCTGTCTTGGAGAGTGTTCCACCCCGATGAACGTAGAAGTTGGGTAACACCCGCTTCTCTCTCATAGGTATTTGTAACAAAACCAGCTGCCTGTCTTTGGACACGTTCGATGGAAGAAATGTTTTTATTTGTGTATGGGTCCCCATGCTGCAACTGCGTACGTAGTCCAAATGCGGTCGAACAAGAGTGAAGTATAACTTCTCCTTGATAGAAGTTGGACAATGATAAAAGTTGCGTCTCAGAAAATCTAGTATTGATGGAAGTGATATAAACGGCAGATTCTATCATGGAGATGAGGGGGGGGGGACGGATTGTGTGGGTAAGGAACTGCAGGTGCTGGTTTTGAACCGAAGACAGACACAAAATGCTGGAGTAACTCAGCGGGACGGGCAGCATCTCAGGAGAGAAGGCGGTGGCGCAGCGGTAGAATTGCTGCCTTACAGCGAATGCAGCGCCGGAGACTCAGGTTCGATCCTGACTACGGGCGCCGTCTGTACGGAGTTTGTACGTTCTCCCCATGACCTGCGAGGGTTTTCTCCGAGATCTTCGGCTTCCTCCCACACTCCAAAGACGTGCAGGTATGTAGGTTAATTGGCTGGGCAAATGTAAAAATTGCCCCTAGTGTGTGTAGGATAGTGTTAGTGTGCGGGGATCGCTGGGCGGCGCGGACCCGGTGGGCCTGTTTACGCGCTGTATCTCTAAATCTAAAAAAAAAATCTGAAAGGGATGAGGTGACTTTTCGGGCCGAGACCCTTCTTCAGACTGAGGGACGGATGACTTCCTCAGTAAGTACCTGTTCTTGGCCAAGGACCAGTGTCCCGCCAGGTTTGATCGGGTGCCAAGGTGCCAGGTTGTCTCCTGATCCGTGCCTCGTGCCGTCCTGGTAAGCCTCCCATTCACCATCCCTGGTGGTCCAGGTAATGCACACATGATGCCACTCCCCATCGTTGATCTTCAAAGGCAACCGAGCGACCTGCAACATCAATCCGTCAAACGTCACCTTGACTTCACACAATAGACAATAGACAATAGACAATAGGTGCAGCAGGAGGCCATTCGGCCCTTCGAGCCATCCAATGTGATCATGGCTGATCATTCTCAATCAGTACCCCGTTCCTGCCTTCTCCCCATACCCCCTGACTCCGCTATCCTTAAGAGCTCAATCTAGCTCTCTCTTGAATGAATTGGAATCCACTGCCTTCTGTGGCAGAGAATTCCACAGATTCACAACTCTCTGCCTGGAAAAGTTTTTCCTCATCTCAGTTCTAAATGGCCTACCCCTTATTCTTAAACCGTGGCCCCTTGTTCTGGACTCCCCCAACATTGGGAACATGTTTCCTGCCTCTAGCGTGTCCAATCCCTTAATAATATTATATGTTTCAATAAGATCCCCTCTCATACTTCTAAATTCCTGTGTATACAAGCCCAGTCGCTCCAGTCTTTCAACATACGACAGTCCCGCCATTCCGGGAATTAACCGAGTGAACCTACGCTGCACGCCCTCAATGGCAAGATTATCCTTCCTCAAATTTGGAGACCAAAACTGCACACGGTACTCCAGGTGCGGTCTCACTAGGGCCCTGTACAACTGCAGAAGGACCTCTGTGCTCCTATACTCATCTCCTCTTGTCATAAAGGCCAACATGCCATTAGCTTTCTTCACTGCCTGCTGTACCTGCATGATAACTTTAAGTGACTGATGAACAATGACACCCAGATCTCTTTGAACTTCCCCATTTCCTAACTTGACACCATTCAGATAATAATCTACCTCCTGTTCTTACCACCAAAGTGGATAACCTCACATTTATCCACATTAAACTGCATCTTATATGTCCAAGTGATAAGGGAATAACGTTTAGTGCAAGGTAAAGCAAGTAAAGTCTGATCAAAGATAGTCCGAGGGTCCCCAAAGAGGTAGATAGTAGTTCAGCACTGTTCTCTGTTTGCGGTAGGATGGTTCAGTTGCTAGGAAGAAATTAGACAATAGACAATAGACAATAGGTGCAGGAGGAGGCCATTCGGCCCTTCGAGCCAGCACCGCCATTCAATGTGATCATGGCTGATCATTCTCAATCAGTACCCCGTTCCTGCCTTCTCCCCATACCCCCTGACTCCGCTATCCTTAAGAGCTCTATCTAGCTCTCTCGAATGAATTCAGAGAATTGGCCTCCACTGTCTTCTGAGGCAGAGAATTCCACAGATTCACAACTCTCTGACTGAAAAAGTTTTTCCTCATCTCCGTTCTAAATGGCCTACCCCTTATTCTTAAACTGTGGCCCCTTGTTCTGGACTCCCCCAACATTGGGAACATGTTTCCTGCCTCTAACGTGTCCAACCCCTTAATAATCTTATACGTTTCGATAAGATCTCCTCTCATCCTTCTAAATTCCAGTGTATACAAGCCTAGCCGCTCCAGTCTTTCAACATACGACAGTCCCGCCATTCCGGGAATTAACTTAGTGAACCTACGCTGCACTCCCTCAATAGCAAGAATGTCCTTCCTCAAATTTGGAGACCAAAACTGCACACAGTACTCCAGGTGCGGTCTCACTAGGGCCCTGTACAACTGCCTACAAGCCTAATCGCTCCAGTCTTTCAACATATGGCAGTCCCGCCATTCCGGGAATTAACCTAGTGAACCTAAATTGTTGCTGAATGTAATTTTTTGTAGGCAGCCACGAAATGCCGGAGTAATTCAGCGGGACAGGCAGCATCTCCGGAGAGAAGGAATGGGTGACGTTTCGGGTCGAGGCCCTTCCTCAGACGTTTGTGCAATGGTGGTGGGAGCGTTTGCCGCTGTTTGTCGTGTAGATATTCATGCGGATGATAGAAATACATTTCTGTTTTCCGTTACAATGAAACCTTTGAAGACCCCCCCGGTTCTTACCTTGTCGTTGATCAGCAGTTCTGCCGGTTTCCTCCCCAACTCCAGAAAGACGATCTCGTTTGCTTGTCCAGGAACGGCGTAGGAAAAGGGGGTTCCAATCCCAGCAGTGGTCTTGGACTTGAGCCACACGCAGACAGTCAGCGTGTACAGTTCTGGGAGTGTCCTCTTCATCTGGGCGTACATGTAGTTGGTCCGCGTCGGCAGTGAGATTTTATAACTTTCCTGCAACTTATAAGCGGACGTTTCTGTCGGGAAGAAGTCAAACGTCTGGTTTGTTTGTTTCCTTTCAGAGCCAGTTCAGTTTATTCACAAAATGCTGGAGTAACTCAGCAGGTCAGGCAGCATCTCGGGAGGGAAGGAATGGGTGACGTTTCGGGTCGAGACCCTTCTTCAGACTGGTGTCGGGGGCGGGACAAAGGAAGGATATAGGTGGAGACAGGAAGATAGAGGGAGAACTGGGAAGGAGGAGGGGAATGGAGGGACAGAGGAGCTATCTGAAGTTGGAGAAGTCGACGTTCATACCACCGGGCTGCAAACTGCCCAGGCGAAATATGAGGTGCTGCTCCTCCAATTTCCGGTGGGCCTCACTATGGCACTGGAGGAGGCCCATGACAGAGAGGTCAGACTGGGAATGGAAGGGGGAGTTAAAGTGCTGGGCCACCGGGAGATCAGTTGCGTTAATGCGGACCGAGCGCAGGTGTTCAGCGAAGCGATCGCCAAGCCTGCGCTTGGTTTCGCCGATATAAATAAGTTCAGTTCAGTTTAGTTTAGTTTAGATCAGAGGAACAGCGCAGAAACAGGCCCTTCGGCCCACCGGGTCCACGCCCACCAGCGACCCCTGCACACTAATTTGTGGCTTGGTAAATGTTTAAAAAATTGTCCCTAGTGGGTGTAGGATGGTGTTAGTGTGCGGGGATCGCTGGTCGGCTAGGACCCGGTGGGCCGAAGGGCCTGTTTCCGCGCTGTATCTCTAAACTAAACTAATACTAGTAGTAGCATTACCATCCCATGCACTCTTTGGACAATTTACGCTTACACCGAGCCAATTAACCTGCAAACCTGCACGTCTTTGGAGTGTGGGAGGAAACCGGTGATCGCGGAGAAAACCCCACGCGGGTCACGGGGAGAACGTGCAAACTCCGTACAGACGGCGCCCGTGGTCAGGATCGAACCTGGGTCTCCGGTGCTGCAAGCGCTGTAAGGCAGCGACTCTACCGCCGCGCCACCGTGGCAATTATAAGGAAGATGCTCAATTATAAGAGTAGGTTACAGTCTGTTTAACCTTAGAGGTCACATAATGAAGGGAAAATGGTCAACATAGAATGTCAGGAAGACAATAGACAATAGGTGCAGGAGGAGGCCATTCGGCCCTTCGAGGCAGCACCGCCATTCAATGTGATCATGGCTGATCATTCTCAATCAGTACCCCGTTCCTGCCTTCTCCCCATACCCCCTGACTCCGCTATCCTTAAGAGCTCTATCCAGCTCTCTCTTGAATGCATTCAGAGAATTGGCCTCCACTGCCTTCTGAGGCAGAGAGTTCCACAGATTCACAACTCTCTGACTGAAAAAGCTTTTCGTCATCTCGGTTCTAAATGGCCTACCCCTTATTCTTAAACTGTGTGGCCCCTGGTTCTGGACTCCCCCAACATTGGGAACATGTTTCCAGCCTCTAACGTGTCCAACCCCTTAATAATCTTATACGTTTCGATAAGATCTCCTCTCATCCTTCTAAATAGTTAGAGTCATAGAGCGACACAGTGTGGAAACAGGCCCTTCGGCCCAACTCGACCACATCGGCCAACATGCCCCATCCACACTCGTCCCACCTGCCCACATCTGCCCATATCCCTCCAAACCTGTCCTAGTCATGTACCTGCCCAACTGTTTCTTAAATGTTGGGATAGTCCCAGCCTCAACTACCTCCTCCGGCAGCTTGTTCACTACAGCCTGGCTGAAGAAATGACTTCTCATTTCCATTCTGAAGGTACGTTCTTCTATTCCGAGTCTAATTTCTCTGACGTCTAGAGTCTTTAGGAGGGGCATTTGGTCAACGTGGAGTAGGTGGGCCTATTTCCACGCTGTGTGACTCTATGACTATGATTCCTTCTATATATAGAGCCCACTGTTAGTTTCCAAATCGGCTGCCAAACCTGATTAAGTTTGTATTTAAAGACGCCCACACCATCGTTCCATCTCTCAACGTCTGAAAAAAGACTTCCCCCTTCCTATTTCTCTCCTGCCAGAGTGGTTGTCCTCACATTTTCCCACGCTGTATTCCACCTGCCATCTTTGCCTGCCTGTATTTTCCTGAGTATTGTCTGCATCCTCCTCTTTCAGCACAGGGACGTAAGGCTGAGGCTCCAGAAGGAGCTGGTCAGGCCGCGCCAGTGAGCAATTTTGGGGGGCACCGCATCTGAGGAAGGATGTGTTGGCCAAAGATACTAGAGGAGCAAGATGGACCACTCGACCCCTAAAGACCGTAGCGTGTGTCACGGCGGCCATTTTAGTCGGCAGAAACTTGCAAAGACATTCAAAAAGAAAAATAGCAAAAATCTCTGAATCGATAGATGAGATATATTCTGCATTTGTATGGTATCATCACACATACCGTTCCCCCGAAACACTGATTACACTGCGAGAGGCAGAGCGAACGGCGGGTTTCGCTTACTAAAATGGCTCCTTCGCCTACTACACATCAGTGCAGGCGATTTCGACGGAGTGGTCAATCTTGCTCCTCTAGCGTCTTTGGTGCCGGCTCCTGAGAGGGTCCAGAGGGGGTTTACGAGAATGATCCCAGGAACGAGTGGGTTGACCTATGATGAGCGTTTGTCGGCACTGGGCCTGTACTCGCTGGGGTTTAGAAGGACGAGGGGGGGGGGGGAACCTCATTGAAACTTACCGAGTAGTGAAAGGCCTGGATGGCGTGGATGTGGAGAGGATGTTTCCACTAGTGGGAGAGTCTAGGACCAGAGGGCACAGCCTCAGAATTAAAGGACGTTCCTTTAGGAAGGAGATGAGGAGGAATTTCTTCAGTCAGAGGGTGGTGAAACTGTGGAATTCTTTGCCACAGAAGGCTGTGGAGGCCAGGTCAGTGGATATTTTTGAAGACAGAGATAGATAGATTCTTGATTAGTGCGGGTGTCGGGGGTGATGAGGAGAAGGGGTTGAGAGGGAGAGATAGAACAGCCATGATTGAATGGCGGAGTGGACTGAATGGGCCAAATGGCCTAATGGCGGAGTGGACTGAATGGGCCAAATGGCCTAATTCGGCTCCTATTGCTTGTGGCTTTATTACGTCATGGCCACACTGCCACCCAGCTGGTGCCAGCTGAACCATGGACCACTTAGTCCTGCAAGGATTGGGAATGGCCAGGGTAGAGCTGCCGCCTTACAGCACCAGGGTCGCGGGTTCGATCCTGACCAAGGGTGCTGTCAGCTCCAGAGGTAACCACGGAACAGCTGGTGGCCGGTGAGGTCTGGTGTTTTCAAGAGAGTTAGATATAGCTCCTGGGCCTAATGGAATCAAGGGATATGAGGGCGTGCAGCGTAGGTTCACTAGGTTAATTCCCGGAATGGCGGGACTGTCATATGTTGAAAGACTGGAGCGGCTAGGCTTGTATACACTGGAATTTAGAAGGATGAGAGGGGATCTTATCGAAACGTATAAGATTATTAAGGGGTTGGACACGTTAGAGGCAGGAAACATGTTCCCAATGTTGGGGGAGTCCAGAACAAGGGGCCACAGTTTAAGAATAAGGGGTAGGCCATTTAGAGCTGAGATGAGGAAAAACTTTTTCAGTCAGAGAGTTGTGAATCTGTGGAATTCTCTGCCTCAGAAGGCAGTGGAGGCCAATTCTCTGGATGCATTCAAGAGAGAGCTGGATAGAGCTCTTAAGGATAGCGGAGTCAGAGGGTATGGGGAGAGGGCAGGAACGGGGTACTCATCATCATCATCATCATCATCATCATCATCATATATATATACAGCCGGAAACAGGCCATTCGGCCCACCAAGTCCGTGCCGCCCAGTGATCCCGTACATTAACACTATCCTACACCCACTAGGGACAATTTTTTTTACATTTACCCAGCCAATTAACCTACATACCTGTACATCTTTGGAGTGTGGGAGGAAACCGAAGATCTCGGAGAAACCCACGCAGGTCACGGGAGAACGTACAAACTCCTTACAGTGCATCACCCGTAGTCAGGATCGAACCTGAGTCTCCGGCGCTGCATTCGCTGTAAAGCAGCAACTCTACCGCTGCGCCACCGAATGATCAGCCATGATCACATTGAATGGCGGTGCTGGCTCGAAGGGCTGAATGGCCTCCTCCTGCACCTGTTGTCTATGTTGTCTATGTTTCTCTGTGGGGCCAGAGCTCTGTGCGATCATTGTAGGAGGGAAGTGAGCTACCTGTGGCAGGTGTGACGCCAGCCTACCTTTCTCCAGGTGGTCGATGCGCTGCTGAAGAGCCTCCAGCTGCTCCTCCACGTGGTGCCTCTGGCGATCGCTCTTGCTCTGCAGCAAGGCACGCTCTCTCTCCAGCTCGGACAGCTTGGACAGCAGTTGTCCCTCCAGCTCCTCGATCTTCAGGTAGAAGTGACCCTGGGGAGCTCCCGAGAGGGTGACGGAGGAAGCATTGCCACGTGACACCAACTCGCCCTGGTTCACGAGAGAGAGGGAGAGAGTGGGAAAGAGAGGGAGAGAGATTGAGAGAGGGAGAGGGAGGGGGAGAGGGGGAGGGGGGAGAGGGAGAGGGAGAGGGAGAGGAGAGGAGAGAGAGGGAGAGGGAGAGGGAGAGGGAGAGGGAGAGGGAGAGGGAGAGGGAGAGGGGGAAGGAGAGGGAGAGGGAGAGGGAGAGGGAGAGGGAGAGGGAGAGGGAGAGGGAGAGGGAGAGGAGAGGGAGAGGGAGAGGGAGAGGGAGAGGGAGAGGGAGAGGGAGAGGGAGAGGGAGAGGGAGAGGGAGAGGAGAGGGAGAGGGAGAGGGAGAGGGAGAGGGAGAGGGAGAGGGAGAGGAGAGAGGGAGAGGGAGAGAGGGAGAGAGGGAGAGAGGGAGAGAGGGAGAGAGGGAGAGAGGGAGAGAGGGAGAGAGAGAGAGAGAGAGAGAAAGAAAGATCACGGCACATTGTAAAACAGACATAAAACATGCTTACTTTGTGAGTCCTTAAGTTCATAGGTTATAGGAGCAGAATGAATAGACAATAGACAATAGGTGCAGGAGGAGGCCATTCGGCCCTTCGAGCCAGCACCGCCATTCAATGTGATCATGGCTGAACATTCTCAATCAGTACCCGTTCCTGCCTTCTCCCCATACCCCTGACTCCACTATCCTTAAGAGCTCTATCTAGCTCTCTCTTGAATGCATTCAGTGAATTGGCCTCCACTGCCTTCTGAGGCAGAGAATTCCACAGATTCACAACTCTCTGACAGAAGAATCAATTATTCAACGATACTTGTGCGGGAAGGAACTGCAGATGCTGGTTTAATCGAAGACAGACGCAAAATGCTGGAGTAACTCAGCGGGTCAGGCAGCATCTCTGGAGAGAAGGAATGGGTGACGTTTTGGGTCGAGACCCTTCTTCAGATGGTCCTGTTTTCCCACATGTAGCTGGGTTCAGTGATATGCTTTGTTTTGCGACCAACCCGGTAAAACCGTACCGACAAAGTCACAATGGTTCTCCGCACAGTCCTATCTTCGGGTCGGAACCTTTCTTCAGGCTCATGCAGGGGCCCAAAGGGGACGTAGGGTCCTGAAAAAGGGTCTCGCCCCGAAACGTCACCTGATCCTTTTTCTCCAGAGATGCTGCCTGACCCGCTGGGTTACTCCGGCACTTTGTGTCTTTTCTTGGTGAGACAGCATCTGCGCTTAGATAGACACAAAATACAGCAGTAACTCAGCGGGACAGGCAGCATCTCTGGATAGGAGGAATGGGCGCCATCAGTCTGAAGAAGGGTCTCGACCTGAAACGTCACCCGTTCCTTCTCTCCTGAGATGCTGCCCGACCCGCTGAGTTACTCCAGCATTTTGCGTCTATCTTTGGTTTAAACCAACACCTGCAGTTCCTTCCTACACAATCATATCATATCATATATATACAGCCGGAAACAGGCCTTTTCGGCCCTCCAAGTCCGTGCCGCCCAGTGATCCCCGCACATTAACACTATCCTACACCCACTAGGGACAATTTTTACATTTACCCAGCCAATTAACCTACATACCTGTACGTCTTTGGAGTGTGGGAGGAAACCGAAGATCTCGGAGAAAACCCACGCAGGTCACGGGGAGAACGTACAAACTCCTTACAGTGCAGCACCCGTAGTCAGGATCGAACCTGAGTCTCCGGCGCTGCATTCGCTGTAAAGCAGCAACTCTACCGCTGCGCTACCGTGCCGCTACAATGGTTTGATGCTGTTGTGTTTTAAACCCGATCGGGACGGGACCAGGGACTGTTGTATCGCTTAGCTGGTCTGTCACACATACAGGTTGCCAACTATCTCACTCCCAAATACAGGACATGGTGACGTCACCGCCCCGCGCCCCACGTGACCTCACCCAGCCAGCGGCCACGTGCTCCCGCTCCACCAATGGCGGCCGCCCAGGCCGGGAGGCGGATTGCTACACAACCTCTGTTAGGCAGCACCCGGGCCTCCGGGCCTACACTGTTGGTGCCTCAGTGTTCGGGCCTACAGTGCCTGGACCTACAGTGCCCGGGCCTACAGTGTCCGGGCCTACAGTGTCCGGGCCTACAGTGTCGGGCCTACAGTGCCCGGGCCTACAGTGTCCGGGCCTACACTGTTTGTGCCTCAGTGTTCGGGCCTACAGTGCCCGGGCCTACAGTGTCTGGGCCTACAGTGTCCGGGCCTACAGTGTCGGGCCTACAGTGTCTGGGGCCTACAGTGTCCGGGCCTACAGTGTCGGGCCTACAGTGTCCGGGCCTACAGTGTCCGGGCCTACAGTGTTCGGACCTACAGTGTCCGGGCCTACAGTGTCCGGGCCAACAGCGTCCCCCGGGCCTACAGCGCTCCCCGGGCCTAATACGGGACAAGGGCGGTCCCATACGGGACAAACCAATTTAGCCCAAAATACGGGATGTCCCGGCTAATACGGGACAGTTGGCGACCCTAGCCACACAGTGTCAGAGTGAGAT
>NC_135992.1:5853842-5891670 GCF_053455715.1 Rhinoraja longicauda
CCACCGAGTCCGCACCGGCCAGCGATCCCCGCACATTAAGGCTATCCTATACATTTACACTTATACCAATCCAACTAACCTACACACCTGCACGTCTTTGGAGTGTGGGAGGAAACCGAAGATCTCGGAGAAAACCCACGCAGGTCACGGGGAGAACGTACAAACTCCGTACAGACGGCGCCCGTAGTCAGGATCGTAACCGGGTCTCCGGCGCTGCAAGCGCTGTAAGGCAGCAACTCTACCGCTGCGCCACCGTGTAAGTTCATAAGTTGTAGGGGCAGAATTAGGCCATTCGGCCCATCACGTCTATTCCGCCATTCAATCATGGCTGATCTATCTTTCCCTCTGAACCCCATTCTCCTGCCTTCTCCCCATAACCCCTGGCACCTCTGTGATGCTTGACGTATTGAAATTTTAAAATAAACTGAGAATGCTGTAAATACTCAGCAGGTCAGGGAGCTTCATTGGAAAGAGAAATGGTTAAAGTTTCTGAACATTTTCTGCTTCATTTTCTACAGCTGCCGCCTGACCTGATGAGCATTTACGACATTTTCCCTTTTCTGGTTTTATATCATACAGTCATAGAGTGATAGAGTCATACAACGTGGAAACAGGCCCTTCGGCCCAACTTACCCGTGCTGACCAACATGCACCTCATCTGTATCGTAAAAACTGACAAAAAAAACTAAATGGAAGCTTATTAAAATGATAAGCAAAATCAAAGTGCTGGAGTAACTCAGCGGATCAGGTCCCATCTCCGGCGAACATGGATAGTCTAGAGAATTCTGAAGAAGGGTCTCAACAAAAAGGGACAGTGGTAGAGTTGCTGCCTTACAGCAACACAGACCCAGGTTCGATCCTGTCTGTACGGAGTTTGTACGTACTCCCCGTGACCTGCGTGGGTTTTCTCCGGGTGCTCCGGTCTCCTCCCACACTCCGAAGACGTACAGGTTTGTAGGTTAATTGGCTTTTGTGAAAATTGTAAATTGTCCCGAGTGTGTGTGGGATAGTGCTAGTGTACGGAACGATCACTGGTCGGCACGGACCTGGTGGGCCGAAGGGCCTGTTTCCAGCGCTGTATCTCCAGACTAGAAACAAGACAAATCAAAATGCTGGAGTAACTCAGAAGGTCAGGCAGCATCTATAGAGAACATGGATTTGGCGACGTTGGACATTGAGACCCGTCTTCAGACTCTTAGACAATAGACAATAGACAATAGATGCAGGAGGAGGCCATTTGGCCCTTCGAGCCAGCACCGCCATTCAATGTGATCGTGGCTGATCATTCTCAATCAGTACCCCGTTCCTGCCTTCTCCCCATACCCACTGACTCCGCTATCCTTAAGAGCTCTATCCAGCTCTCTCTTGAATGCATTCAGAGAATTGGCCTCCATTGCCTTCTGAGGCAGAGAATTCCACAGATTCACAACTCTCTGACTGAAAAAGTCCTCATCTCCGTTCTAAATGGCCTACCCCTTATTCTTAAACTGTGGCCCCTTGTTCTGGACTCCCCCAACATTGGGAACATGTTTCCTGCCTCTAACGTGTCCAACCCCTTAATAATCTTATACGTTTCGATAAGATCCCCTCTCATCCTTCTAAATTCCAGTGTATACAAACCTAGTCGCTCCAGTCTTTCAACATATGACAGTCCCGCCATTCCGGGAATTAACCTAGTAAACCTACGCTGCACGCCCTCAATAGCAAGAATATCCTTCCTCAAATTTGGAGACCAAAACTGCACACAGTACTCCAGGTGCGGTCTCACTCTTGTTCTCTGGAGATGCTGCCTGACCCGTTGAGTTACTCCACAGCATTTTGTGCACAGCAGCGTGAAAATGTATTTCCTTGCGTCTTAAATGATGAGGTGGGATGTAGTCACCTACACACAAGGCTTGAGTCATGGTGTGATCTAGCACTGACTAAGCAACGGGCGATAGCAGCATCTTGGCTGGGTTCCAGTTCAATTAGGAGATTCCATCTCTATTAGCAACTCAGTGTGTGGTGTGAGGCTTAACAGGCACCAAGTCCCAGCGGGTTTCAGAGGTACATAATCACACAGGTCACATCCTCTCCTCAGCAGGTCAATTCATTGGCTGATTCGCTAAATGGGTCGGTGAGCCGGCATTGTGACAGGCACTCTCCGACTAAACAACCTCTCTCTCTCTCGAAACAAAGAACCGAATTACAAAACCATGAGAGGAATGGGTCGGGTAGTCTCTTGCCCAGAGTAGGAAAAGTGTTCCCTGATGTTGGGGGGAGTCCAGAACCAGGGGTCACACAGTTTAAGAACAAGGGGTAGGCCATTTACGACTGAGATGAGGAAAAACTTTTTCACCCAGAGAGTTGTGAATCTGTGGAATTCCCTGCTACAGAAGGCAGTGGGGGCCAGCTCGTTGGATGTTTTCAAGAGAGAGTTATATTTAGCTCTCAGGGCTAACGGAATCAAGGATTACGGGGAGAAAGCAGGAATCATATTAATGGCGGTGCTGCCTCAAAGGGCCGAATGGCCTACTCCTGCACCTTTTTTCGATGTTTCTACATTTCTCTCACTCGAAGCAAAGAACAGAATTGCAAAATCATGACAGTCCCTGAATGGCGGGAATGTCATATGTTGAAAGACTGGAGCGACTAGGCTTGTATACACTGGAATTTAGGATGAGAGGGGATCTTATCGAAACGTATAAGATTATTAAGGGGTTGGACACGTTAGAGGCAGGAAACATGTTCCCAATGTTGGGGGAGTCCAGAACCAGGGGCCACAGTTTAAGAATAAGGGGTAAGCCATTTAGAACTGAGATGAGGAAAAACTTCTTCAGTCAGAGAGTTGTGAATCTGTGGAATTCTCTGCCTCAGAAGGCAGTGGAGGCCAATTCTCTGAATACATTCAAGAGAGAGCTAGATTGAGCTCTTAAGGATAGCGGCGTCAGGGGGTATGGGGAGAAGGCAGGAACGGGGTACTGATTGGGAATGATCAGCCATGATCACATTGAATGGCGGTGCTGGCTCGAAGGGCCGAATGGCCTACTCCTGCACCTATTGTCTATTGTCTATATCATGAGAGGAATAGATCGGGTAGACACACGGAGTCTGTTGCCCAGAGTAGGGGAATCGAGGACCAGAGCACATAGGTTCAAGATGAAGGGGAAAAGATTTAATAGGAATCCGAGGGGTAACTTTTTCACACAGAGGGTGGTGGGTGTATGGAAAGAGCTGCCAGAGGAGGTAGTTGAGGCTGGGACTATCCCATCATTTAAGAAACAGTTAGACAGGTACATGGATAGGACAGGTTTGGAGGGATATGAGCTAAAGGCAGGCAGGTGGGACTAGTGTAGCTGGGACATGTTGGCTGGTGTGGGCAAGTTGGGCCATTGGGCCTGTTTCCACACTGTATCACTCTATGACTCTATAACAGTGGATACAGGAAAATAACCGATGGAAAGATCACAGGACATAAAGAACATGTGGGTTTTGGAGGCTCAGAGTTCATTCAGTGCTGAGTGGCGCAGCGGTAGAGTTGCTGCCTCACAGCACCAGAGACCCGGGTTCGATCCTGACTACGGGTGCTGTCCGTACAGAGTTTGTACGTTCTCCCCGTGACCGAGTGGGTTTTCTCCGGGCGCTCCGGTTTCATCCCGCACTCCAAAGAAGCGCGGGTGTGTAGGTTAATTGGCTTTGGTAAAATTGTAAAGTTGTATAGTGTCCCCAGTGTGTGGGATGGTGCTACTGCATGGGGAGATCGCTGGACGACGCAGAACCGGTGGGCCGAAGGGTCTGTTTCCGCACTGTATCTCTAAACTAAAGTTAAAGTAATAATACTCAGGGAAGTGAGGATCATGGGGGACAGAAGATCAGCCAACATCCTATTGAGGAAAGACACAAAGTGTTGGAGTAACTCAGCGGGTCAGGCAGCATCTCTGGAGAACATGGACAGGTGACATTTCAGGTCGGGACCCTTTTCCAGACCAGGGGTCACGATCCACTACAGACAGTCCAATCCTGGCCCATGTTCTCCAGGGATGCTGCCTGACCCGTTGAGTTACTCCAGCACGTTGTGCCCTTTTGTGTAACAAACTCTCCCTATTTAGTACCCAAGGTTGTGTTAGACAATGGGCAATAGACAATAGGCAACAGGTGCAGGAGGAGGCCATTCGGCCCTTCGAGCCAGCACCGCCATTCAATGTGATCATGGCTGACCATCCACATGGCCGATCATTTACTGCAACACCTCCTGTGGTCAAGAAGTCCTTACACCTGTGATTTAATGAGTGAGATCCGTCGTTAAACATTGTCAGGTGGAAACCTCTGCTTAAATAACACAAGGCAGGAAGTCCAATAAACCTGTTTAGTTAACCGCAGAGATTATCCCCACGGTGGCGCAGCGGTAGAGTTGCTGCCTTACAGCGAATGCAGCGCCGGAGAACTCAGGTTCGATCCCGACTACGGGCGCCGTCTGTACGGAGTCTGTACGTTCTCCCCGTGACCTGCGTGGGTTTTCTCCGAGATCTTCGGTTTCCTCCCACACTCCAAAGACGTGCAGGTTTGTAGGTTAATTGACTGGGTAAATGTAAAAATTGTCCCTAGTGTGTGTAGGATGGTGTTAGTGTGTGGGGATCGCTGGGCGGCGCGGACCCGGTGGGCCGAAGGGCCTGTTTCCGCGCTGTATCTCTAAATCTAAAAAATCCCCACTTTAAATCCAGTTCTTCAACCCGTATAGGGCCCTGCATGTGTTTTGTTCCTCCCTATAACACTGGCTACACACAACGTCTGGACACATGTCTGTGACTCATCTCCTGAGTCACCTAAGCCTTTACCACCGCTAATGAGACGTGAGTCAGGAGCACAAGGGGAGGCCAAGACGTGGCTGTGGAGGCCACGATGTAGTCTTGTACCTGCGTGCGGCTCCAAGCCAATTAACGTGACAGGCCAATTAGTCCGCCAGCCTGGTGCTCATTAACCATCCTGGACATTTATTCCTTCGAACAGTGGTGGAGCGAGTGTTTCATCCGCAGAATGCTTTAGTTTAGGAAGGAACTGCAGGTGCTGGTTTGAACCGAAGACGGACACAAAATGCTGGAGTAACTCAGCGGGTCAGGCAGCATCTCTGGAGAGAAGGAATGGGTGACGTTTTGGGTCAAGACCCTTCTTCTTCAGACTGAGGAACAAAACGTCATCCATTGCTTCTCTCCAGAAATGCTGCCTGACCCGCTGAGTTACTCCAGCACTTTGTGACTTCTTTACAACGGATTTTGGTTATAGCGTACAGAATCTGTTGTGTCCAAGGCCTCCATTTATATTGGGAACAATAGACAATAGACAATAGGTGCAGGAGTAGGCCATTCGGCCCTTCGAGCCAGCACCGCCATTCAATGTGTTCATGGCTGATCATTCTCAATCAGTACCCCGTTCCTACTTTCTCCCCATACCCCTGACTCCGCTATCCTTAAGGACAAAGGACCAGGTTCTTGTTTCACCGAGTTACCGCTAGGATGTTGGAGAAAACCTTGTCTCAGTGTGTAAGAAAATAACTGCAGATGCTGGTACAAATCGAAGGTATTTATTCACTAAATGCTGGAGTCAGGCAGCATCTCAGGAGAGAAGGAATGGGTGACGTTTCGGGTCGAGACCCTTCTTCAGACTGATGTCAGGGGGGCGGGACAAAGGAAGGATATAGGTGGAGACAGGAAGACAGAGGGAGAACTGGGAAGGGGAGGGGAAGAGAGGGACAGAGGAACTATCTAAAGTTGGAGAAGTCAATGTTCATACCGCTGGGCTGCAAGCGAAATATGAGGTGCTGTTCCTCTAATTTCCGGTGGGCCTCACTATGGCACTGGAGGAGGCCCATGACAGAAAGGTCAGACTGGGAGTGGGAGGGGGAGTTGAAGTGGCTGTGGTAGCGAGTCTGGGTCAAAATGTGGTCGTAGAGCAGGAGGGCAGGAGAAATCACAGAGGGGGAGCAATGAGAGAGCATGTTGCTAAACTCTCGTCGAAGAGAGGAGGAGAACTTCAAAGTGGACAAACCTTGAGGAGAAATCACAGTGGAGCAACTCTGCCTCCCACTCCCAGTCTGACCTTTCTGTCATGGGCCTCCTCCAGTGCCATAGTGAGGCCCACCGGAAATTGGAGGAACAGCACCTCATATTTCGCCTGGGCAGCTTGCAGCCCAGTGGTATGAACATTGACTTCTCCAACTTTAGATAGTTCCTCTGTCCCTCTCTTCCACTCCACCTTCCCAGTTCTCCCTCTATCTTCCTGTCTCCACCTGTATCCTTCCTTTGTCCCACCCCCGACATCAGTCTGAAGAAGGGTCTCGACCCGAAACGTCACCCATTCCTTCTCTCCTGAGATGCTGCCTGACCCGCTGAGATACTCCAGCATTTTGTGAATAATTGTCTCAGTGTCTAGTTCCCCGACTAGTTTCACTGTCCTCCTGATTAATTTTACTGATTGTATGCCTCGTTGTCACTTTCCCCTCAGCTAACAATTTCTAAATTTCCTTTGCTCACCGTCTGCTTTGATCTGTCGTCTTCACCCCTCACCCTTCCACATCTCTAGTCTCCCCCTCCCCTGACTCTCAGTCTGGAGAAGGGTCTTGACCTGAAACGTCACCCATTCCTTCTCTCCAGCGATGCTGCCTGTCCCGCTGAGTTACTCCAGCACTTTGTGCCCATCTTCGGTAGAAACCAGCATCTGCAGTTCCTTTCCACACACTGTGCTTGCCTTCCCTGTTTATTGGGTGTCTTGCTTAGTGTATCGTCGTTGGCTGTTTTTCCAATACTGTACATATTTACCTCCCTTTACCCCATTCTAAGGACGAGGGGGGCCCTCAATGAGACGTACCGAACAGTGAAAGGCCTGGATAGAGTGGATGTGGAGAGGATGTTTCCACCAGTGGGAGGCGCTGGGACCGGAGGTCACAGCCTCAGAATAAAAGGATGTTCCTTTAGGAAGAAGGTGAGGAGGAATTTATTTAATCAGAGGGTGGTGAATCTGTGGAATTCTTTGCCACAGACGGCTGTGGAGGCCAAGTCAATGGATATACTCTTGATTGGATTCTTGATTAGTGCGGGTGTCAGGGGTTACGGGGAGAAGGGAGGAGAACGGGGTGGGGAGGGAGAGATAGATCGGCCATGATCGAATGGCGGAGTAGACTTGATGGGCCGAATGGCCTTATTCCGCTCCTATCACTTGTGAACATAAGGAACGATTGGCAATAGGGGACACCATTCCCCCCGTCCCCCTTTACGATCGGTTTACGATTGAGTGGCACGGTGGCGCAGCGGTAGAGTTGCCGCCTTACAGCGAATGCAGCGCCGGAGATCCTGACTACGGGCGCCGCCTGTACGGAGTTTGTACGTTCTCCCCGTGACCTGCGTGGGTTTTCTCCGAGATCTTCGGTTTCCTCCCACACTCCAAAGACGTGCAGGTATGTGGGTTAATTGACTGGGCAAATGTAAAAAATGTCCCTAGTGGGTGTAGGATTAGTGTTAGTGTGCGGGGATCGCTGG
This sequence comes from Rhinoraja longicauda, assembly GCF_053455715.1. NCBI lineage: Eukaryota > Metazoa > Chordata > Chondrichthyes > Rajiformes > Arhynchobatidae > Rhinoraja > Rhinoraja longicauda. The sequence goes on from NC_135992.1 coordinate 5,861,351, forward strand.
GCGGCGCGGACCCGGTGGGCCGAAGGGCCTGTTTCTGCGCTGTATCTCTAAATGTAAATCTAAAACGAGGGCAGCCTGAAGTCCCAAAATGTGATCTGGCCACTCCCTCCGCAGATGCTGCCCGACCCGCAGACCAGCGCTCCGTGTTTTTGCTCAGGATTCCAGCGTCTGGCATCTCCCTGCCGGCTTAACGCTGCCCATGGGCACCTGCTGCAAGGCAAACGGCTGAGATATTCTGAGCTTTATTCCAGGAACACTAGCTCGCAGGATGGCAATTGCTCCAGGCCTGTCAGAATGCAACAGGAGGAGAATCGCTGTTGGCACGGAATACAGATTAGGGGAACTGTGTCGATGGTCATTGTAAATCAACCGCATTCCCCAGACAAATTAATTCCATGGTGTTTGGAGACCTATTTTGTCTGGGACTTTATAGCCCAAGACAAATGTTTCTACCGACCACAGACTGCAAATTATTTTCCTTGGTTATTATTTCCTGATTTAAATAATATTCTCTGACACCATCATTACTTTTACTTAAGATGTGGATGTGCTTCCCAGACACGGCCTTGATTTCAAAGCCAGTAGCTTCAATCTCCCAGAGAGCAAAAAATAAAAACCCCAGGCATTCTCCTCTTATCCCCAGAGTCAACTCTTCCAAAGGTCCAGGAAGGAACTGCAGATGTTGGTTTACATAGAAACATAGAAACATAGAAAATAGGTGCAGGAGTAGGCCATTCGGCCCTTCGAGCCTGTACGCACCGCCATTCAATATGATCACAGCTGATCATCCAGCTCAGTAACCTGTACCTGCCTTCTCTCCATACCCCCTGATCCCTTTAGCCACAAGGGCCACATCTAACTCCCTCTTAAATATAGCCAATGCACTGGCCTCAACTACCCTCTGTGGCAGAGAATTCCACAGACTAACCACTCTCTGTGTGAAGAAATGTTTTCTCATCTCGGTCCTAAAAGACGTCCCCCTAATCCTTAAGCTGTGACCCCTGGTTCTGGACTTCCCCAACATCGGGAACAATCTTCCCGCATCTAGCCTGTCCAACCCCTTAAGAATTTTATATGTTTCTATAAGATCCCCCCTCAGTCTTCTAAATTCCAGCGAGTACAAGCCTAGTCTATCCAGTCTTTCTTCATATGAAAGTCCTGCCATCCCAGGTATTACACCGGAGAGAGACACAAATTTTTTTTTTCAGAGTTACAGCGCGGAAACCATCACCTTCGGCCCGCCGAGTCCACGCTGAACGGCGGTCCCCGCACATTAACGCCATCCCACACACACTAGGGACAATTTATACTCATGCCAAGCCAATCTACCTACATACCTGCACGTCTTTGGGGTGAGGGAGAAAACCGAAGATTTCAGAAAGGTCACGGGTGGAGCGTACAAACTCCGTACAGACAGCGCCCGTAGTCGGGATCGAACCCGGGACTCCGACGCTGCAAGCCAACAACTCTACCGCTGCGCCACCGTGAAGTCCATACCGAAAATGTCGGAGTAACTCAGCGGGACAGGCAGCATCTCAGGATAGAAGGAATGGGTGACGTTTCGGGTCAGGACAGTTCTTCAGACTGAGAGTCAGGGGAGGGAATTATTGAAGGGTGAGGTGTGAAAACGAGACATCAAAGGGGACTGAGATCAAGGACAATGTGGAACAGGGGAAGGTAGCAAAGAAGCATACAAAGATAAAAATCCGGAGGACAGTCAGACTGGTCGGACAACTAGGATGGGGGAGGTGTGGGAAGGGATGGCAGTTGTTAGTTTACACCGAAGATAGACACAAAATGCTGGAGTAACTCAGCGGGACAGGCAGCATCTCTGGAGAGAAGGAATGGATGACATTTCGAGTCGAGACCCTTCTTCAGACTGAGTGTCAGGGAGAGAGATAAGGAAGTGTAAGAGATCAAAAGAGATGCAGGTCATGGAAAATGTAGAATAGACCATTGTTAGCAAGGAGAAGGTGACAACAAGGCAAATAGAGACACAATGTAATCAGAGGACAGTCAGACTGGTCGGAGCAAGACCCTTCTTCAGACTGAGGGAGGGATGGGGGAGGGACGGAGAGAGAGAGAGGGAGAAAGCATGGGTGACTTGAAGTTGGAGAAGTCAATATTCATACCATTGGGTTGTCTCATCAAAACGTATAAGATTATTAAGGGGTTGGACACGTTAGAGGCAGGAAACATGTTCCCAATGTTGGGGGAGTCCAGAACAAGGGGCCACACAGTTTAAGAATAAGGGGTAGGCCATTTAGAACTGAGATGAGGAAAAACTTTTTCAGTCAGAGAGTTGTGAATCTGTGGAATTCTCTGCCTCAGAAGGCAGTGGAGGCCAATTTTCTGAATGCATTCAAGAGAGAGCTGGATAGAGCTCTTAAGGATAGCGGAGTCAGGGGGTATGGGGAGAAGGCAGGAACGGGGTACTGATTGAGAATGATCAGGCATGATCACATTGAATGGCGGTGCTGGCTCGATGGGCTGAATGGCCTCCTCCTGCACCTATTGTCTATTGTCTATTGTAAGCTGCCCAAGCTGAACATGAGGTGCTGTTCCCCCTATTTGCGTTGGGTCAAATGGTCTGCACACCATTTTTCACTTCACTTGGGATATCTGCGCCCATTGATCTACCTTTGCCCAAAATGGCTTCATTCACAATCTCATAAGCATGTCCTCCAGCCTCATATCTCATGCACGTCAAGGTATGATATACATTCCTTTGACTGGCTTCATAAGTTCGTAAGGTCACGTTGTAGGAGCAGTAGTAGGCCATTCAGCCCATCAAGTCTACTCTGCCATTCAATCATGGCTGATCTATCTCTCCCTCCAAAACCACATTCTCCTGCCTTCTCTCCATAACCACTGACACCCGTACCAATCAAGAATCTATCAACCTCCACCTTAAAAACACCCAATCACTTGGCCTCCTCAGCCGCCTGTGGCAACGAGTTCCACAGATTCACCACCCTCTGGCTAAAGAAATTCCTTTCTAACGGTACGTCTTTTTGCTCTTGATTACTATGATTGAATGGCGGAGTAGACTTGTTGGGCCGAATGGCCTAATTCTGCTCCAGTGACTTATGAACATGAAACAGGAGGCCCCCTGGGAAAACCCACGCGGTCACAGGGAGAAGGTACAAACTCTGGACAGACAGCAACTGAGGTCAGGATCGAACCCAAGTCTCTGGCGCCGCGCCACCGTGCAGCCCACCTTTTCTTCCTTCCTAGCGTGTGGAAACCAAAGATACTAGAGGAGCAAGATGGACCACTCCTTTGAAATCGCCTATACTGAAGTGTGGTACGCAAAGAAGCGTAACGTCCGCCATTTTGGTAAGCAAAACCCGCCTCTCGCAGTGTAATCAGTGTTTTGGGGGGACAGTATGTGTGATGATACCATTAAAATGCAGAATACATCTCATCTATCAATTCACAGATTTGTTGTTATTTTTCTTTTAAAATGTTTCTGCATGCAAGTTTCCGCCTACTAAAATGGCGCCGTGACGCACTACGGTTTTTTGGGTCGAGTGGTCTATCTTTCTCCTCTAGTATCTTTGGTGGAAACCCACTGAGCATGAACTGACCTCCGCATTTACCTGCACATCAACAGTTAATGGTACAAAGGCGATCAATTGCCCTTCTTAAAGTCAGAATATAACTAAGCAAATAAAATATCTTATTCTTTGATTCAGTGTCTGTTTCTTTTTGATTCAGTGCCTGTATGGACTGCCTTGGGCCGCATTGAGATGCCAATCGTCATACCATTGTTGTTGCTGCATGTGTCAAAAGACGCCCAGGGTGTCTTTTGGACCAACAAAATGGCAACACGTTGTTCTCACCTTTATTTCTAACTCCTAACCATCAGTGGAAAAACCAGAATATTCAACAGCAGTTCCAACAAACAATGAATTGATGTGCACACGATGAGCGTTTGTCGGCACTGGGCCTGTACTCGTTGGAGTTTAGAAGGATGGGGGGGGGGTGGAACCTCATTGAAACATACCGAATAGTGAAAGGCCTGGATAGAGTGGATGTGGAGAGGATGTTTCCACCAGTGGGGGAGTCTGAGACTAGAGGTCACAGCCTCGGAATAAAAGGACGTATCTTTAGACAGGAGACGAGGAGGAATTTCTATGGTCTGAGGGTGGTGAATCTGTGGAATTCTTTGCCACAGACGGCTGTGGAGGCCAAGTCAGTGGGTATCTTTAAAGCGGGGATTGACAGATTCTTGATTAGTGTGGGTGCCTGGGGTTATGGGGAGAAGGCAGGAGAATGGGGTTGAGTGGGAGATAGATCAGCTATGATTGAATGGCAGAGTAGACTCGATGGGCCGAATGGCCTCATTTTTCTCCTATCACTTAGGAACTTGTAACGGACAATTGGCAATAATGGCCACCATTCCCCGCCCCCCTAATGATCCATTAAAACGAGGGCTGGTCGCACAATCAGTCCTTGGACTCAATGGGCCGAATGGCCTAATTCTGCTCCGATGATTCACGAACATCAACGTATCCTAACCAACTGCAGGTGAAAGAGGTCTTCTGGTCTTCTTCAAAACCAAAAGGGATAATGGTAAGGTGGTAACCCGGTCAGGCAGCATCTCTTGGAGAGAAGGAATGGGTGACGTTTCGGGTTGAGACCCTTCTTCAATCGATTCTAATCGATTGTCAAACCTCTGGGGGTTGGGAATGGAGTGGGTGGCCAGGGATCGGACAGAGTCTTTCTCAGACCACATCCAGGGGAGTACAAGTGACGGGTTTCAGGGGTTCCTGTTGCTTCCTCCCTGTGATCATGGGGGTGTCAGTGCTTGGGTGTTTGCACCTGAACCTTATTTATTAAACTTGACAGCCTCCAAATAAGCTCTGAACTACATAAACTATTATTGATTCATTGCACTATTGTTGTTTGTTTTTTATGTGTACCTATGTGTGTGTGTGTATTTATATATATGTGTGTGTGTGTGTGTGTGTTTATATGTGTGTGTGTGTGTGTGTGTGTGTGTGTGTGTGTGTGTGTGTGTGTGTGTATATATACAGTATATATGTGTATGTGTGTGCATGTATGTGTGTGTGTGTGTGTGTGTGAGTGTGTATATATATATATATATGTGTATGTGTGTGTATGGGTGTGTGTGAGTGTGTATATATATATATATATGTGTATGTGTGTGTATGGGTGTGTGTGTGTTGTACCAATCTCGTTGTACCGCTGTACAATGACAATAAAGATATATTGTATTGTAATGTATATACAGTATATATGTGTATGTGTGTGTATGTGTTTGTATATATATATGTGTGTGTATATATATATGTGTGTGTGTGTGTGTGTGTGTTTATATATATATATATCTATCAGCAACAGTCTACCAAATAGCAATGGACTTGTTTTTTTTATTCTGACCATTTTGCAATGCGCAATATTTTTTGCAACACAAATAAATATTTACTGCCCAGTACAGCAACAAATTGTTGTGGTGTGTAAACAGGCAGGCAGGCTCTATGTGTGCGTGTTTGTGCTTGAGTGTGCATGTGTGTGACAGAGAGGGTGCTGTGTGTTTGTGTGTGTATGTGCGGGAGAGACTGTGAGAGACAGAGAGAGACACAGACACAGAGACAGAGATAGAGACACAGAGAGAGAGAGAGAGAGAGAGAGAGAGAGAGAGAGAGAGAGAGAGAGAGAGAGAGAGAGAGAGAGAGAGAGAGAGAGAGAGAGAGAGAGAGAGAGAGAGAGAGAGAGATAGTATGTGTGTGTTAGGAAACGTGTGTGCTTATGTGTGAGAGAGGATGTTTGTGTGCAAGTGTGAGTGACTGCATGCATGTGTGTATGTGTGAGGGGCACCTGTGTGTGTGTGTGTGTGTGTGTGTGTGTATGTGGGGGGGGAGAGAGTGAACATGTTAATGTCTGTGTGAGAGGGGGAGAGAGAGAGAGAGTGTGGCTGAGTGTGCGTGCGTGTGTGCGTGCATGTGTGAGGGGAGTACCTGTATGTGTGTGAGAGAGATAGAGAGAACGTATCTGTGTGTGTGTGAGAGAGAGGAGAGGGAGAGAGAGAGAGGAAGATAGAGACATGTTTATGTCAGAGAGAGAGAGAGAGAGAGAGAGAGAGAGAGAGAGAGAGAGAGAGAGAGATAGAGAGAGAGAGAGAGAGAGAGAGAGAGAGAGAGAGAGAGAGAGAGAGAGAGAGAGAGAGAGAGAGAGAGAGAGAGAGAGAGAGAGAGAGAGAGAGAGAGAGATGTTTATGTGTGTAAGAGAAAGAGAACGGAAGAGAGAGGAGGGGAGGGAGAGAGAGAGAACGTGTTTATGTGTGTGAGAGGGGAGAGAGGAGAGAGGGAGGGAGGAAGAGAGAGCAAGAGAGAGAGAGTGAACGTGTTTATGTGTGTGAGAGGGGAGAGAGGAGAGAGGGAGGGAGGAAGAGAGAGGAGGGGAGGGAGAGAGAGAGAATGTGTTTATGTGTGTGAGAGGAGAGAGAGAGGGAGGAAGAGAGAGGAGGGGAGGGAGAGAGAGAGAACGTGTTTATGTGTGTGAGAGGGGAGAGAGGGTGCATGTTGGAATGTGTGTACGTGTGTGTGTCTAGACGGCAGTGCCTCTCACCTCCAGGTGTTTGATGCTGTTCTTCAGGGAGTGGATAGTCTGCTCCAAATCCAGCACTGCCTGCTCCGACTCCGACTCCTCTGTGCCCTCCTCCTCCTCCAGGCTGTTTCTGCCCAGGTCCCACGCGTACTCCTCCGGGTGGTTCTGGAAGAAGCTGAGCTCCTGCCCTCCCTCGCACTGGCTGAGTTTGCCTGTCAGCTCCCTGATGGTGCGCTGGTCGCTGGCTATCTGCCTGCCCTGCTGGCTGACCATCTGGCGTAGGTGGTCCGCCGTGCCCCTCAGCAGCAGCAGGTCCTCCCTGGCGGACGGGGACGGGCAGTCCTGGGCTAAAGGAAGGCAGAGGAAGCGGCTGGCGGTGCCGACCAGCGAGTCACCAGCGTTGGTGATGGCTCGGCTTGAGGTGGGCGCCGGAGCTGCGTCGTGGCCACTTTCAGCACCATGGATAGTTTCAGCACCATGGACAGTTTCAGCACCATGGACAGCTCCACCACCGTGGACGCTTTCAGCACCTTGGACAGCTCCACCACCGCCCTGGGTGGCGAGCAACGCCCCGGCTTCATTTCCAGCACCAGGGACAGCTCCAGGAGAGCTACCAGGGGCGATGCTTGCAATGATGCAGATCACTGCACCCAGAAATGCAAGCATCCCTGCCCCGAGCAAGACTGTTAGATACTTCAGGGTGCCGGAGTTATGGGGGCCACGACCACCGGAGAAAGAGTCGAGCTCACAAAAAACAACAACAACAAAACACAAGCACAACAAACCCGCAGCCCCAGGAATACCGAGGTGCGATTGAGCTGGGCTTCCAAGCACTGTTGCAATCCTTGCACATCAATCACGGCCCCTCAAAAGACGTCATTGCCTCCCAGAACAGCCAATAACATTCTTAAAGGGGAATCCTTCTTTTGTAGTTCAACAACACGTCCTTAAAAGGGCAACGCGGTTGGGATGGAATTGGCCGAGGAATGCGTGCCAACCTTTGGCTCTTCAGCAACACGTTTTCAACCACGCATGTTCGAAATAGACAATAGAGAATAGGTGCAGGAGGAGGCCATTCGGCCCTTCGAGCCAGCACCGCCATTCAATGTGATCATGGCTGATCATTCTCAATCAGTACCCCGTTCCTCCCTTCTCCCCATTCCCCCTGACTCCGCTATCCTTAAGAGCTCTATCCAGCTCTCTCTTGAATGCATTCAGAGAATTGGCCTTCTGAGGCAGAGAATTCCACAGATTCACAACTCTCTGACTGAAAAAGTTTTTCCTCATCTCAGTTCGAAATGGGAAATATATATACACACAAAATGCTGGAGTAACTCAGCGGGGCAGGTAACATCTCTAGAGAGAAGGAATGGGTGACGTTGCGGGTCAAGACCCTTCTTCAGACTCATTTCGTTTCATCGTTTCATTGTTTCGTTGGGTTGTTTTAATTAATACTGACTAGCTAATTAATTTATTGCATCGTATGGGAGGCGCATTCCCAATCTCCTTGTACCCTGTACAATGACAATAAAGATATATTGTATTGTATTGTATTTCGTCTATTCGAAATGGAAACCATCTCCAGGAGCCTTTAAGAGATAATTATCTTCAGGTGAAGGGCATAGAGGGATGTAGAGTCATAGAGTCACACAGCGTGGAAACAGGCCCTTCGGCCCAACTTGCCCATGCCGACCATCTTCCCCCATCAACAGTAGTCCTACTTGCCTGTGTTTGATCCATATTTCTCTCAACCTGTCCTATCCATGTACCTGTCTAATTGCTTCTTAAACATTGTGATAGTCCCTGCTTCCACAACCTCCCCCAGCAGCTCGCTCCATACCGCGTGAAAAGGTTACCACTCAGAATCCTATAAAATCTTTCCCCCTTCACCTTAAACCAATGCCCTCTGTTTCTTGATTCCCCAATTCTGGGCAAGTGACTCTGTGTGTCTCTGTGATCTGTTGATTTGGGTTAGGAGACTGGAGGAGGGGATAGGGGTGGGGGATAAATTTGTGGGGGAAATAACTATCTGGCACATAGGAGTCTTGCCAATCTTTAGTTTTTGGAGACTCAGCCCGGAAACAGGCCCTTCGGCCCATCGAGTCTGTGCCGACCAGTGATCCCCGCACACTAACGCTATCCCATACTAGGGACAATTTACAATTATACCAAGCCAATTAACCTGCAAACGTACGTCATTGGAGTGTGGGAGGAAACCGGAGATCCCGGAGAAAACCCACGCAGTCAAGGGGAGAACGTACAAACACTGTACAGACAGCGCCCGTAGTCAGGATCGCACCCGGATCTCCGGCTCTGTAAGGCAACAACTCTATCGCTGCGCCATCGTGCCGCCTTGCACTAAACTTTATTCCCCATATCATGTATTCTGCGCAATGTGGATGACTTGATTGTAATAATGTATAGTCTTTCCACTGACTGGTTAGCACGCAACAAAAGCTTTTCATGGTACACGTGGCAAAAAACGAAACTAACCAACTAATGACCTTGTTGCTAGCTCTCTATAGTTCTCTAAATAATAATCCCTGTTTCTTACATTTACTTAGTAAGTCCCGAAGGGCTACAGTTTGTACCTGCAGGGAAATCATGAATACTGCAAGTACAATTTACTTCCCAGTAATCATTAAATCTCCGCTACCATATCAGAGTTATTCTACAATATATACAGTGTGCTTTTATTTCCAAAATAGAATATGAAATCTCCAGAATATTATTCCATTAGATGCAGTATTAATATTTATGATGCCACCATATTACTTTCAGGATTAAATTCATGTAGCCTGTAAACCAGAAAATGCTCAGTATGTCAGGCAGCAACAACTAGAGTGAAATTGAGTTATTATTTCAACTTAAATCATCAGACATCAAAGATCATTGACCTGGAATGTTAATTCAGTTTCTCTCTCCATAGCTGCTGCCTGACCTGCAGAGTATCGCAGTTATTTTTGTATTAACTCAGATTTTTGTGATCTGCAGCAGTGACACAAGGAACTGCAGACGATATAACCTAGAGCAAAGCACAAAGTGCTGGAGAAACTCAGCAGGTCAGGCAGCGTCTGTGGAGGGAATGAACATGCGACGTTTCGGGTAAATTGCCGCTTATGTCTAAACTAAACTAAAATAAACTAAACTAAACTAAAATAGAATCAAATGCCAGATTAATGGAGTTTTGATATCAACTCTGATATAGATAGGCTTCTCATCCAAGCACAGGCTCGGCGATCGTTTCGCTGAACACCTCTGCTCAGTCCGCATAAACCTACCTGATCACCCGGTTGCTAGACAATTACCTCCCGCTCCCATTCCCACATTGACCTTTCTGTCCTGGGCCTCCTCCATTGTCAGAGTGCGGCCCAGCGCAAACTGGAGGAGCAGCACCTCATATTTTGCTTGGGCAAAGGTATGAACATTTATTTCTCTAAGGTATTTATTCACAAAATGCTGGAGTAACTCAGCAGGTCAGGCAGCATCTCGGGAGAGAAGGAATGGGTGACGTTTCGGGTTGAGACCCTTCTTCAGACTGAAGAAGACTTTTACTTCTCTAACTTCAAGTAAACCTTGCTTTCCCTCTCTCTCCATCTCTCCCCTTCCCAGTTCTCCGACCAGTCTCACTGTCTCCGACTGCACTTTATCTCTGTTTGCTTTGTCGTTACCTTCTCCCAGCTAACAATGATCAATTCTACATCTTCCTTGAGCTTCATCCGCTTCGTCCCATTTTCACACCTTACACCACCTTATCGATGTATCTCCCTCTCCCCCTGACTTCAGTCTGAAGAAGTGCCTCGACCCGAAACGTCACCCATTCCTTCTCTCCAGAGACGCTGCCTGGCCCGTTGAGTTACTCCAGCATTTTGTGCCTATTCTCATCCCAAGGACTGAGTTAAGGGAAAGAAACACCATGGCTTGGTGACGAACCCGATGTTATTTCGAGATGTGATGTGAAGGGAATAAAATCAACCTTCCCTGAGCTAAGTGTCTCTTAAGGGTGAATGCTTCCTGCTTTCTGCATGTGGGCTGCACAATTGCGTGCTTGAGAGATCAGTTCTGAATCATTGATCGTGACTCTATCGAACACACTCTCCTCGTTACCCTTTGCATGGGCACTGACAGTGAGGCTTTTTGCACTGCCATTTAATAATGACTTTGAGAAGGTGGTGATGAGCCATTGGTGACGAAGAGAGGGTGAGATATTAATGTCACAATGTGACTCATGGCTGCAGTGTGTTCCCGTGAAAGATTAGAAGGATGACAGGGGGATCTTAGCGAAACGTATAAGACTATTAAGGGGTTGGACACGTTAGAGGCAGGAAACATGTTCCCAATGTTGGGGGGAGTCCAGAACCAGGGGCCACAGTTTAAGAATAAGGGGTCGGCCATTTAGAACGGAGATGAGGAAAAACTTTTTCAGTCAGAGAGTTGTGAATCTGTGGAATTCTCTGCCTCAGAAGGCAGTGGGGGCCAATTCTCTGAATGCATTCAAGAGAGAGCTGGATAGAGCTCTTAAGGATAGCGGAGTCAGGGGGTATGGGGAGAAGGCAGGAACGGGGTACTGATTGAGAATGATCAGCCATGATCACATTGAATGGCGGTGCTGGCTCGAAGGGCCGAATGGCCTCCTCCTGCACCTATTGTCTATTGTCTATTGTCTATTGAAACGCCATCGGGTTACAGAACTGTGAGAAATTACTTACAACACAGAGAAGACTGGGGTAGAGTTGCTGCCTCACAGCGCCAGAGACCCGGATTTGATCCTGACTGCGGGCGCTGTCTGTACGGAGTTTGCACGTTCTCCCCGTGACCGCCTGGGTTTTCTCCGCGTGCTCCGGTTTCCTCACTCATCCCAAAGACGTGCATCTGTAAATTGACCCTCGTCGGTAGGATAGAACGAGTGTATGGGTGATCGCTGGTCGGTGCGGACACGGTGGGCTGAAGAACCTATTTCCACACTGTGTCTCAAAACTAAACTAAACTAAAGCATTCAGCATATTTTGTCGCCAGAGACCCGGGTTCATTCCTGACTGTGGGTGCTGCTTGTGTGGAGTTTGCATGGTAACCCCAGTCAACATGGGTCTTCTACGGAGGCCATTCGGCCCATGACGTCTACGCCATTCAATCATGGCTGATCGATCTCTCCCTCCTAACCCCGTTCTCCTGCCATCTCCCCGTAACCCCTGACACCCGTACTAATCAAGAATCTATGTTTGCCTTAATAATTTCCCCGCAGTGATCATTTCCCCCCGTTCCTTCAAGATCTCCATATATTTGTTAAATAATTCTCTTCTCGGCTCATTTATCATTTAAAGAGTCTGAATTTCAACATTCCCTTGATACTCGTTATAACTCTGTGCCAACTGAGAACCTATCGACTTCTGATGTGAAAAATCAGACAAGTAAATGATTTGGGATAATCAATACTTCATTGACTCTTGACCCAAGATGTTGCCTCATCTTATTATCTGTAAACTGGAGGCTTTATCAGACCTGCCTGAGTGGTCACCTGAGACACTTATTGATCTATTAAATATAATGATGAGAGCTCATGTTGTCCACAACTTTAATGAGATCTTCAATCATTTGGACTGTATTTGTTCAACTGAATCAACTTCACTGCAGAAGGTATCAGTCGGCAGGCAGGACACCTCATTTCAGAAGGGAATCAAATAAAGACTCACAAAAGGCAATTCAGTTTGGTTTAGTTTAGAGTTACAGCATACAAACTGGCCCTTCGGCCCACCGAGTCCGTGCTGACCAACGACCAACCACTGGTTCTATCCTACACACTAGTAACAATTTACAGGACCTACAAACCCGCATGTCTTTAAGATGTGGGAGGAAACCGGAGCACCCGGAGGAAACACGCGTGGTCACAGGGAGAACGTACAAACTCCGTGCGGTAGTCGGGGTTGAACCCGGGTCTCCTGCCCTGTAAGGCAGCAACTCTACCGCTGTGGAAACGAGAAACTGCAGGCGCTGGTTTATACCAAAAACGAGGAACATTTGGAAATCCATGCCTGCCTCAATAGTCAATAGTCAATTTATTTGTCACATACACATTAATGTGCAGTGAAATGAAAAGTTACCCGCAGTTCAACAATAAGAGCAATAAAAATAAGCAATAAAAATATGCAATAACACATACAATCATAAACCAACACCAAAACAAAAGAAACATCCATCACAGCGAGTCTCCTCCAGTCACCTCCTCACTGTGATGGAAGGCCAGAATGTCTGACAGTGCCCGTCCTGGCACTTAATTTGCAAAGAGAACAGAAAGAGGAAGGACTATGTCGGTATCTAACTTCATCCAAAAGGGAAAGTCTCACAGAGTTTGGTTTGTGCCACCAAGCCAAACCGGGATAACTGAGAGGTAACAGCAGATTGAGACTGATCAGTGCAGTACACTTAAGGCATTTATTATTCATTCTCTAGCTGTGGGTCCCACTGGTAAATCCAATAACACGGTGGTGCAGCGGTAGAGTTGCTGCCTTACAGCGCCAGAGGACCGGGTTCGATCCTGACCAAGGGTGCTGTCCCCACGGAGTTTGTACGTTCTCCCCGTGACCGCACGGGGGGGGGGGAGAGAGAGAGAGGGAGAGGAGAGGGGGAGGAGAGGGGGAGGAGAGGGGGAGGAGAGGGGGAGAGAGAGAGGGGGAGAGAGAGAGGGGGAGAGAGAGAGGGAGAGAGAGAGAGAGAGAGAGGGAGAGAGAGAGAGAGAGAGAGAGAGAGAGAGAGAGAACATGTTTCCTGCCTCTAACGTGTACAATCCCTTAATGATCTTATACGTTTCTTTAAGATCCCCTCTCATCCTTCTAAATTCCAGTGTATACAAGCCTAGCCGCTCCAGTCTTTCAACATATGACAGTCCCGCCATTCCGGGAATCAACCTAGTAAACCTACGCTGCACGCCCTCAATAGCAAGAATATCCTTCCTCAAATTTGGAGACCAAAACTGCACACAGTACTCCAGGTGCGATCTCACTAGGGCCCCGTACAACTGCACACAGTACTCCAGGTGCGGTCTCACTAGGTCCCTGTACAACTGCACACACTACTCCAGGTGCGGTCTCACTAGGGCCCTGTACAACTGCAGAAGGACCTCTTTGCTCCTATACTCTACTCCTCTTGTTATGAAGGCCAACATTCCATTGGCTTTCTTCACTGCCTGCTGTACCTGCAGAATCGCTCTGGACTTTCAACCAGAGCGATTCCATCTTGTATTTGGACCTGTCCCACAACAGGATTAAGAGGCCGGACTTGTTCACCTGTGTCGGTGCTTCCCAGTGGCGTCCGCGTCTTGGTCCTCGACCACAACATTCATCCGGGATGTCTCCCTGAGCCAACTTGGCCAAGGCGGCGGACTGGAGAACCTGAGCTACCTCTCCATCAGGTACAACCACATCTCGGCCATCGGGTCCAGCGCCTTCCAGCAGGCCCCCAACCTGGAGAGCCTCTCCCTGGCCCTGAACGAGATCAACTTCATCAACACCAGCGCCTTTGTCGGCCTGGCCAAGCTCAAGCTCCTCTCCATCACCAACAACTGCGTCGGCGGGATCTTCGCGCCGACCTTCAGGGACCTGAGGAACCTGGATCACTTGAAGCTACGGAACAACGGGATCCCCATCGTGTACAAGGGCCACTTACTCCACCCTCTCCAGACTCGTTACATAGATACATAGAAACATAGAAAATTGGTGCAGGAGTAGGCCATTCGGCCCTTCGAGCCTGCACCGCCATTCAATGTAATCATGGCTGATCATCCAACTCAGTATCCTGTACCTGCCTTCTCTCCATACCCCCTGATCCCTTTAGCCACAAGGGCCACATCTAACTCCCTCTTAAATATAGCCAATGAACCGGCCTCAACTACCTTCTGTGGCAGAGAATTCCACAGATTCACCACTCTCTGTGTGAAAAAAAACTTTCTCATCTCGGTCCTAAAAGACTTCCCCCTTATCCTTAACCTTGGACCTGGGTGGGAATCACATCGAGAGGGTTGAAACGTGGGGCTTCAGCGGGCTCCGGTCTTTGGTCAACCTCTACTTGGACAGGGAATTGGCTGCCCTCCGTTTCTGTCGGGATGTTCTTGGGCCTGTGGTCGCTCCAAGTCCTTGACCTGGCCAACAACAAGTTGTCCTTTCAGGCGGCGCCCGCCCTCCCTCCCGCCGCCGTTCGGCCGGCTGCCCAGACTCCGCATGCTGAAACTCACCTCGCAGGAGTCCTTCGGCCCCACGGCGCTCCCCCACGACCTGTTCCAGGGCCTGGGGCGGCTGAAGGTCGCCTGGACGTCTCGGGCAACAAGTTCACCACCCTCGACACGCTGCCCTTCCAGCCGCTCGGCGGGCCTGGAGGTCTTGCAGCTGAGCGACATCTACCACGGCTTCCAGACCATGGACCAACGCCACCTTCTCCAGCTTGGCCAACCTTCGCACCTTGATGTTGGCCAACGTGGGCCTGGAGTCCATCAGCGGGGCCCTGTTCGCCAACCTGAGCCGCCTCCACACCCTGGTCCTGAAGAGCAACAATGATCCACGTCGTCAGGGAGGAGGACATTCCCCGGCTGCCCAGCCTGGCCTACCTGGACCTCCAGGAGAACCCCCATCGCCTACGTGTGCGACAACCTCTGGTTCCATCGGCTTCTTGGTCTTCTGCTCCACCGCCCCGGCCATCCTCGCCTTCGTGCTGGGAGCCCTGGCTTACCACAAGGGCAGGTGGAACCTCCGCTACGGACAACATCGTGGAAGCCATCTACAGTAGCAAGAGGACTCTCTGCATCTGAGGAAAGACGTTCTTGCCATAGAGGGAGTACAGAGAAGGTTCACCAGATTGATCCCTGGGCAGGACTTTCATATGAAGAAAGACTGGATAGACTGGGCTTGTACTCGCTGGAATTTAGAAGACTGAGGGGGGATCTTATAGAAACATATACAATTCTTAAGGGGTTGGACAGGCTGGATGCGGGAAGATTGTTCCCGATGTTGGGGAAGTCCAGAACCAGGGGTCACAGCTTAAGGATAAAGGGGAAGTCTTTTAGGACCGAGATGAGAAAACATTTCTTCACACAGAGAGTGGTGAGTCTGTGGAATTCTCTGCCACAGAAGGTAGTTGAGGCCGGTTCATTGGCTATATTTAAGAGGGAGTTAGATGTGGCCCTTGTGGCTAAAGGGATCAGGGGGTATGGAGAGAAGGCAGGTACAGGATACTGAGCTGGATGATCAGCCATGATCATATTGAATGGCGGTGCGTACAGGCTCGAAGGGCCGAATGGCCTACTCCTGCACCTATTTCTATGTTTCTATGTTTCTATCATCTCCAAGAACTACCTGCTGAGCGAGTGGTGTTCCATGGAGATGCAGGTCGCTCTGTACAGGCTCTTCGACGAGCACAGCGATGTCCTTATCCTGGTCTTCCTGGACGAGATCCCAGCCCACGTCCTCTCCTCCTACCACCACCTCCGCAAGTTGGTGAGGAGGAAGACCTACATCAGCTGGCCCTCGGATGTCGCAGGCCAGAAACTGTTCTGGGCTAAATTAAGGGATGCCCTCCGGGAAGGCGGGTCTCCTTCTGGAGGACAGGACCACCCGCTGGTCAGGCACGGAGGGGCTTGATGTACTAAATTGAGATTGAGAATGATCGGCCATGATCACATTGAATGGCTCGAAGGGCCGAATGGCCTCCTCCTGCACCTATTGTCTATTGTCTATAATTCTTTCCGGGTGAACAGTACACGGTGGCGCAGCGGTAGAGCCTGGTTCGATCCTGACCACGGCTGCTGTCTGTACGGAGTTTGTACGTTCTCTGGGTTTTCTCCGGGCGCTCCGGTTTCCACCCACACTGCAAAGACGCTCAGGTTTGTAGATTCATTGGCTTTGGTATAATTGTCCCTAGTGTGTGTCGGGTACTCATAGAGACACAGCGAGGAAACAGGCCATTCGGCCCAACTTGCCCACACCGGCCAACAATGTCCCAGCTACACTAGTCCCACCTGCCAGTATTTGGTCCCTCCATACCTGGCCTATCCATGTACCTGTCCAACTGCGTCTTAAATGTTGGGATAGTCCCAGCCTCAACTACCTCCTCTGGCAGCTCATTCCACACACCCACCATCCTCTGTGTGGAAAAGTTACCCCTCAGATTCCAATTATCCCCTTCACCATAAACCTATTTCTTCTGGTCCTCGATTCACCTTCTCTGGGCAAGAGACTCTGTGCATCTACCCAATCTATTCCTCTCATGATCTTATACACTTCTGTAAGATCATCCCTCATCCTCCTGCGCTCCAAGGAATAGAGTCCCAGCCTGCCCGAGTGTTGATGTGCGGGGATCGCTGGCGGTGCAGACTCGATGGGCCGAAGGGCCTGTTCTCGTGCTGTATCTCGAAACTAAATTAAACATAGCTGCCCCGTTATCTAAAAAGAAACAAAACTACTGGAGGTACTCTGTGGGTCAGGCAGCATCTGTGGAGGCGAAGGGGGGCAGATAATGATCAGGACTAGACCTTTCTTCAGGCTAATGAAGTGGAGGAGATGTGTTAGATTTAGTTTTTTGTACTAGTTTTCGTTTTAGAGATACAGCGTGGAAACAGGCCCTTCGGCCCACCGAGTCCGTGCTGACCAGAGACCCCACACACACACTACTTCCATCCTACACACTAGGGGGACAATTAACCTACAAACCTGCTCGTCTTTGGGATGTGGGAGAAAACCGAAGAAAACCCACGGGGTCACAGGGAGAAGGTACAAACCCCACACAGACACAACACCCCTAGTCAGGATCGAACCCGGGCCTCTGGCGCTGTGAGGCAGCAACTCTAACGCTGCGCCACCAGGTGGTGGCAGAGAGAGCAGAAGGGTGGGGCAAGACCTGCAAGTGATGTCAAGGTGGATCCAGGGACGTGGGGATAGAGTGGACGTGGAGAGGATGTTTCCACTGGCGGGAGAGTCTAGGACCAGAGGGCACGGCCTCAGAATTAAAGGACGTACCTTTAGAAAGGAGATGAGGAGGAATTTCTCTAGTCAGAAGGTGGTGAATCTGTGGAACTCATTGCTGCAGACAGTGGTGGAGTTTAGAAGGATGAGGGGGGACTTCATTGAAACTTACCGAATAGTGAGCGGCCTGGATAGAGTGGAGGTGGAGAGGAGGTTTCCAGTAGTGGGAGAGTCTAGGACCAGAGGGCACAGCCTCAGAATGAAAGGACATTCCTTTAGGAAGGAGATGAGGAGGAATATGTTGAAAGACTGGAGCGGCTAGGCTTGTATACACTGGAATTTAGAAGGATGAGAGGGGATCTTATCGAAACGTATAAGATTATTAAGGGGTTGGACACGTTAGAGGCAGGAAACATGTTCCCAATGTTGGGGGAGTCCAGAACAAGGGGCCACAGTTTAAGAATAAGGGGTAGGCCATTTAGAACTGAGATGAGGAAAAACTTTTTCAGTCAGAGAGTTGTGAATCTGTGGAATTCTCTGCCTCAGAAGGAAGTGGAGGTCAATTCTCTGAATGCATTCAAGAGAGAGCTGGATAGAGCTCTTAAGGATAGTGGAGTCAGGGGGTATGGGGAGAAGGCAGGAACGGGTTTCTGATTGAGAATGATCAGCCATGATCACATTGAATGGCGGTGCTGGCTCGAAGGGCCGAATGGCCTCCTCCTGCACCTATTGTCTATTGTCTATTCTCTAGTCAGAAGGTGGTGAATCTGTGGAACTCATTGCCACAGACGGTGGTGGAGTTTAGAAGGACGGGGGGGGGGGGACATCATTGAAACTTATCGAATAGTGAGCGGCCTGGATAGAGTGGATGTGGAGAGGATGTTTCCACCAGTGGGAGAGTCTAGGACCAGAGGGCACAGCCTCAGAATTAAAGGACATTCCTTTAGGAAGGAGATGAGGAGGAATTTCTTTAGTCAGAGGGTGGTGAATCTGTGGAATTCATTGCCATAGAAGGCTATAGAAGCCAAGTCAGTGGATATTTTTAAGGCAGAGATTGACAGATTATTGATTAGTACGGGTGTCAGGGGTTGTGGGGAGAAGGCAGGAGAATGGGGTTAGGAGGGAGAGATAGATCAGCCATGATTGAATGGCGGAGTAGATATCCCGGGCTGACTACAGTGCCTCCAGAGGGAATTATTCCTCTGATATGTTCATCTAGGCAGCTCTGATTGTGAACGTGAAACTTATAAAGACAAGTTTACCGCGTTGTAGAAGATCTCAGGAGCAAATTCTTTGGGATAAATTAATTTTCGAACTATGTTAGAAACATAGAAACATAGAAAATCGGTGCAGGAGTAGGCCATTCGGCCCTTCAAGACAGCACCGCCATTCAATATGATCATGGCTGATCATCCAAAATCAGTACCCCGTTCCTGCTTTCTCCCCCATACCCCTTGATTCCCTTAGCCCTAAGAGCTAAATCTAACTCTCTCTTGAAAACCCAGAATAAATCTCCCAATCTGTCTTTAAGTGTGGTGTTTTATCACTGATATATAAATATTACTTGCATATAATGTAGTACTTTAAATATACTGTGCAAAACAAGAAGGACTCGACCCAAAATGTCACCTGTTCCTTTACTCCAGAGATGTGGTCTGACCCGCTGAGTTCCTCCAGCTTTTTGTGTCTATCTTCGGTTTAAACCAGCATCTGCAGTTCCTTCCTACACATTTCTTTAGTTGAGTTTCGTTTAGAGACACAGCGTGGAAACAGGCCCTTCGGCCCACCGGGTCGGTGCCGACCAGCACGATCCTGCACACACTAGGGACAATTTACAATTTTAGCGGAGCCAATTAACCTACAAACCTGCACGTCTTTGGAGTGTGGGAGGAAACCGGAGCGCCCGGAGAAACCCAAGCAGGTCGCGGGGAGAACGTACAAACTCCCTGCAGACAGCACCCGTAGTCAGGATCGAACCCGGGTCTCCGGCGCTGGGAGGCAGCAACTCTACCGCCGCGCCACCAAAATAGTGAATGAAAGATCGAACAATGATCTGGTCATTTGTGAAGGGTCCCGACCCACAACGTTGCCTGTCATACAGCGCTGGGGACCCCGGTTCAATCCTGACCCTGGGAGCCGTGTTTATGGAGTTTGCACATTCAGTTCAGTTCAGTTCAGTTTAGTTTCTTGTCGTATGTACCGAGGTACAGTGAAAAGCTTTTGCTGCGCGCTAACTAGCCAGCGGAAAGACTGATTACAATCCAGCTGCCCACAGTGGACAGATACATGATAAAGGGAATAACGTTTAGTGCAAGGTAAAGCCAGTAAAGTCCGATCGAGGATAGTCCGAGGGTCTCCAATGAGGTAGATGTAGAACTAGTTAGAACGGGTAATCAATGGTCAGCGTGGAATCAATGAGCCAAAGGGCCTGTTTCCACACTGTTTCTTTGCCTAAAGTAAACACAAAAGGCTGTTAGCATCTGGAGCAAAACTGCTGGAGGAACTCAACGGGTCTTTAAACTTTGGTGGCAAGAACAGGAAAGCAGACTATTATCTGAATGGTGACCGATTGGGAAAAGGGGAGATGCAACGAGACCTGGGTGTCATGGTGCACCAGTCATTGAAAGTAGGCGTGCAGGTGCAGCAGGCAGTGAAGAAAGCGAATGGTATGTTGGCATTCATAGCAAGGGGATTTGAGTATAGGAGCAGGGAGGTTCTGCTGCAGTTGTACAGGGCATTGGTGAGACCACACCTGGAGTATTGCATACAGTTTTGGTCTCCTAATCTGAGGAAAGACATTCTTGCCATAGAGGGAGTACAGAGAAGGTTCACCAGATTGATTCCTGGGATGGCAGGACTTTCATATGAAGAAAGTCTGGATAGACTAGGCTTATACTCACTGGAATTTAGAAGATTGAGGGGGGATCTTATGGAAACTTACAAAATTCTTAAGGGGTTGGACAGGCTAGATGCAGGAAGATTGTTCCCGATTTTGGTGAAGTCCAGAACAAGGGGTCACAGTTTAAGGATAAGGGGGAAGTCTTTTAGGACCGAGATGAGAAAGTTTTTTTTCACACAGAGTGGTGAATCTGTGGAATTCTCTGCCACAGAAGGTAGTTGAGGCCAGTTCATTGGCTATATTTAAGAGGGAGTTAGATGTGGCCCTTGTGGCTAAAGGGATCAGGGGGTATGGAGAGAAGGCAGGTACAGGATACTGAGTTGGATGAGCAGCCATGATCATATTGAATGGCGGTCCAGGCTCGAAGGGCCGAATGGCCTACTCCTGCACCTATTTTCTATGTTTCTATGTATCTAAGACACAAAGTGCTGGAGTAACTCAACGATTCAGGCAGCATCTCCGGTGAACATGGATCAGCGACGTTTCGGGTCGAGACCCTTCTTCAGGCTGACTGTGAGGTGGGGGGAGAAAAAAGCTGGCGAAGGGGAGAGGCAGGACAAAGCATGGACGTGGGCGAGGATGTTTTTCGTTGGGCAGATGGTTGGAACAAACGGCAGTAAGAAGAGTTGGTGTGAGACAGGTTTGAAGAACTGCGGATTGTAAAGCCAGAGGGAGGAAAGTAGGAAGCGAGGTGGGTGGGGGGAGTGGGCATCTGGGGATAAATGGGGGGGAATGAAGATGGGGCACAGGGAAGGGGGGAAAGGGGGTAAAACGGGGCAGAAGGGAGGAGGGCCGGGGAGAATGAGGGGGAGAGGAGGGGGAAGGAAGGGGGGAGGAAGGGGGAAGAGAGGAGAGAAAGGGGGAAAGGGGAGAAAAGGGGGTGAAGAGGGGAGGGAGAGAGGGGGGAGAAAGAGGGGGTGAAAGAGGGGAGGAGAAGGAGGGGGGAGAAAGAGGGGGTGAAAGAGGGGAGGAGGAGGGGGGAGAAAGAGGGGATGAAGAGGGGGGAAGAGAGGAGGGAGAAAGAGGGGATGATGAGGGGAGGGAGAGAGGGGGGAGAAAGAGGGGGTGAAAGAGGGGAGGAGAAGGAGGGGGGAGAAAGAGGGGGTGAAAGAGGGGAGGAGGAGGGGGGAGAAAGAGGGGATGAAGAGGGGGGGAGAGAGGGGGGAGAAAGAGGGGATGATGAGGGGAGGGAGTGAGGGGGGAGAAAGAGGGGGTGAAAGAGGGGAGGAGAAGGAGGGGGAAATGGGGGGGAGAAAGGGGAAGGAAAGGAGTAGGGGGTGGTTTGTGAGAAGTCACTTAAAATTGGACACAAAAGACTGAGTGTAGAAACCAGGAAAAAGCAGACACAAAACTTTGGAATCTGGTGCAAAAACAAAGTGGTGGAGAAACTCAGTGGGTCAGGCAGCATCTGTGGAAGGAAATTAAACTGCTGACGACTTGGGTTTCTGGAACTGAGTTTGGAATCAGGAACGGGAAACTGTCCCTCAACCAGTCTATAAAACAAAGAGCTGCAGGTGCTGATTTATACCAATGACCTCATGCTTGACTGTGTTCCAATAACATTATTCTTTCGATTTTTTTCCAACCTTTTAAAACGGCAAAACTCATTATTAACTCACGAAAAACAGGCTGAACTCTGGCCTACAGTGTCGGGGCCTACAATGTCTGGGCCTACAGTGTCCCGGCCTACAGCGCCCCCTGGGCCTACAGTGTCGGGGCCTACAGTGTCTGGGCCTACAGCGTCCCGGCCTACAGCGCCCCCTGGGCCTACAGTGTCTGGGCCTACAGTGTCCCGGCCCACAGCGCCCCCTGGGCCTACAGTGTCGGGGCCTACAGTGTCTGGGCCTACAGCGTCCTGGCCTACAGCGCCCCCCGGGCCTAATGCGGGACAAGGGCGGTCCCGTACGGGACAAACAAATTTAACCCAAAATACGGGATGTCCCGGCTAATACGGGACGGTTGGCAACCCTACCAATGATAGACACAACGTGCTGGAGTAACTCAGCGGGTCAGGCAGCAACTCTGGGGGAAAAAGGAATGGGTGACATTTTGGGCCGGGGCCCTTCTTCAGACTCAACCAGGAGCGGTGGATGCACCGTAGGGCCGAACGAAGAATTGGTGGACCACTGTGGAGGGGGGGGGGGGGCGTGCGCGGCCGGCAGGGGGGAGGCTCAGGAGCCGCCGAGCTCGGCCCCGAAGGCCGGAGAGCTGAGGTGGAGGGAGCCGCTGGCGACGACGGGCACGAGGAGTGGGCCGGTGGGGGAGGGAGTGGGCTGTTGCCTCCAGAGCCTGCAAGGTCGGCTGCAGGAGGCGCCCCTCCCCCTCTCCAGGACACAGAGGCGGGGGTCGGGCGGGTGGGTGGGCAAGGAGAGAAACGTGGGTCGGAGGGCCGAGCCAGTCGAGGACCACCCTTGTCCCATATTAGGCCCGGAGGGCACTGTAGCCCCGGACACTGTAGGCCCGGACACTGTAGGCCCGGACACTGTAGGCCCGGACACTGTAGGCCCGGACACTGTAGGCCCGGGCACTGTAGGCCCAGACACTGTAGGCCCGGACACTAGGCCCGGACAGTGTAGCCCCGGACACTGTAGGCCCGGACGTTGTAGGCCCGGACACTGTAGGCCCGGACAGTTTAGGCCCGGACAGTTTAGGCCCGGACAGTGTAGCCCCGGACACTGTAGGCCCGGACAGTGTAGGTCCGGAGGCCTGGGCGCCGCCTAATGGAGGTTGCGTAGCAACCCGCCTCCTGGCCCGGGCGGCCGCCATTGGTGGAGCGGGAGCACGTGGCCGCTGGCTGGGTGAGGTCACGTGGGGCGCGGGGCGGTGACGTCACCTTGTCCCTTATTTAGGAGTGAGATAGTTGACATGTGTGATCCGTGCAGAAAGAATTTTCACTGTTCAGCGCTCACAATAACGCACCATTGAACCATTGCACTTCAACTCCCCCTCCCACTCCCACACTGACCTCTCTGTCCTGGGCCTCCTCCATTGTCAGAGTGAGGCCCAGCGTAAATTGGAGGAACAGCACCTCATATTTCGCTTGGGCAGCTTACACCCCAGCGGTACGAACATTGACTTCTCTAACTTTGTGATCCCCTCCCTCTGCGCCCCTCCCCCACCCTGGTCATTGTACTAGTTTCATTGTCTTGTTTGGTTTCATTGCCTGTATAACTTGTTATCGCCTAACCCACAGCCAACAATGGACCGTTGTGGGCTTGACCATCGCTACCTTTTGGCCTGTCTTTCATTCCTTTGTTCCGCATCACCATCTACATCCGTCTCTCTGTTTCCCCCTCCCCTGACTCTCAGTCTGAGGAAGGGTCTTGACCCGAAACGTCACCCATTCCTTCTCTCCAGAGATGCTGCCTGACCCACTGAGTTACTCCAGCTTTTTGTGTCTATCCAGGAGGCGGGTTCCTATGCAACCTCCATTAGGTGGCACCAGGGCCTTTGGGCCTACACTGCCCACAAGGTAGGTTCAGATTTTAACCAGCATCTGCAGTTTTTTTCCTACCACACTGTCCGGGCCCACAACAAGGGACAAGGGCGGTCCCGTACGGGACAAACCAATTTAGCCCAAAATACGGGATGTCCCGGCTAATACGGGACAGTTGGCAACCCTAGTCCCACCTGGTGCTGGACGAGAGAGGTGAGCGGCCTGGATAGAGTGGACGTGGAGTGGATGTTTCCACTAGTGGGAGAGTCTAGGACCAGAGGGCACAGCCTCAGAATTAAAGGATGTCCCTTTAGGAAGGAGATGAGGTGGGATTTCTTTAGTCAGAGGGTGGTGAATCTGTAGAATTCTTTGCCACAGAAGGCTGTGGAGGCCAAGTCAGTGGATATTTTCAAGACAAAGATAAATTCTTGATTAGTGTGGGTGTCAGAGGTTAATGGGGAGAAGGCAGGAGAATGGGGTTTAGATTTTTTTTTAGATTTAGAGATACAGCGCAGAAACAGGCCCTTCGGCCCACCGGGTCCGTGCCGCCCAGCGATCCCCGCACACTAACACTATCCTACACCCACTAGGGACAATTTTTACATTTGCCCAGCCAATTAACCTACAAACCTGTACGTCTTTGGAGTGTGGGAGGAAACCGAAGATCTCGGAGAAAACCCACGCAGGTCATGGGGAGAACGTACAAACTCCGTACAGTCGGCGCCCGTAGTCAGGATCGAACCTGAGTCTCCGGCGCTGCATTCGCTGTAAGGCGGCAACTCTACCGCTGCGCCACCGGGTTGGGAGGGAGAGATAGATCAGGCGTGATCGAATGGCGGGGGTAGACTTGATGGGCCGAGTGGACTCATTCTGCTCCTGTCACTTATGACTTGGCCCTGAGATGATCGGAGAATTCCAAACTGTGTGTGTCACTGCCACCTTGTGGCTGTCGTAGTTGGTGCAACCTTGTGGCACCGCAACCAACATCCTCCCAATTCCCCTCTCCATCGGGGGCCTGGGGTGGGGTGGGAGGGTGGGGGGGGGCACTGCACCCAGGAGCCCCCCGTTTGCGACCCGTTCCTCTCGCGGTCGGTTCACAGAGTTGCCGGCCGCCTGCCACTTTTGCGGGCTGTGTTCCACGTGTACACGGAGTGTGTGAGGTTGCAGCCCCCTGTTCCAACATCTAAAGGGGCCGCTCCCGGCCTTCTGCCTGCACTTCACTTCTCACCCACCGCCCTCGTCTTTGGACACCCCTGTGCGTGGGGGGGGGGGGCAGTTTGGGGCGGAAGACGTCCCGGTTGGGTTTAGCTCCTGGGCCCGGCCAAGCCGGCCATCCGCGAGTCACGGCGCCAGGTGGAAGAGGGCTCTGCCCGAGCCGGCTGCCCGCCCCTTTCCCCGGGGGTTACGTCCGTCCGCGCCCGGGTGGGGTTAGAGAGGGACCACGCGCTGTCCACGGGCACCCTGGGGGGTTCCCCAGACCACTGGGGATTGGATGCATCCTGGAAAGGGATTGTGATATAAGTTGTACAATAGTTTCATTTGGGAGTGTAGGAAAATAACTGCAGATGTTGGTACAAATTGAAGGTATTTATTCACAAGATGCTGGAGTAACTCAGCGGGTCAGGCAGCATCTCAGGAGAGAAGGAATGGGTGACGTTTCGGGTCGAGACCCTTCTTCAGAGTGTAATACCTTCTTTCATTTGGTACGCAGGTTTGCATTGCATTCTGGAGGTGGGTTGTGTTTTGTTTTACTGCATTGTAAATATTGTTTTTAAATAATTGAATCAATTTTTTGATTAAAAACAAACATCTTCCTGCAGATGCTAGAGTGGGGGGAGGGGAGGAAGGGGGGAATCTCGACCAAAACCACAGGTTGGATGGGTGCTGTCTGCACGGAGTTTGCACGTTCTCTATGTTTCTAGCTAGGGCCGAATGGCCTCCTCCTGCACCTATTGTCTATGTTTCTGTAAATATCCCCCCCGTGTGCAGGGAGTGGATGCGAAGGTGGGATAACATAGAACTGGCATGTGAACCGGTGATCGATGGTCGGTGTGGACTCGGTGAGGCAAGGGGGGGTAGGAGAGGGGTAAATAAGAGGGAGAAAGGAAGGGGGGAGAAAGGAGGGGTGAGAAAGGGGGGGGAGAAAGGGGGGGGGAGAAAGGGGGGGAGAAAGGAGAGGGGAAGAAAGGAGGGGGGAGAAAGGAGGAGAGAGAAAGGAGGGGGAGAAAGGAGGGGGAGAAAGGAGGGGGAGAAAGGAGGGGGGAAGAAAGGAGGGGGGAGAAAGGAGGAGAGAGAAAGGAGGGGGAGAGAAAGGAGGGGGAGAAAGGAGGGGGAGGAAGAAAGGAGGGGGGAGAAAGGAGGGAAGGGGAGAAAGGAGGGGGGAGAAAGGAGGGGGGAGAAAGGAGGGAAGAGAAAGGAGGGGGGAGAAAGGAGGAGAGAGAAAGGAGGGGGGGAGAAAGGAGGGGGGAGAAAGGAGGGGGGAAGAAAGGAGGGGGGAGAAAGGAGGGGGGAGAAAGGAGGGGGGAGAAAGGAGGGGGGAGAAAGGAGGGAAGAGAAAGGAGGGGGGAGAAAGGAGGAGAGAGAAAGGAGGGGGGGAGAAAGGAGGGGGGAGAAAGGAGGGGGGAAGAAAGGAGGGGGGAGAAAGGAGGGGGGAGAAAGGAGGGGGGAAGAAAGGAGGGGGGAAGAAAGGAGGGGGGAGAAAGGAGGGGGGAAGAAAGGAGGGAAGGGGAGAAAGGAGGGGGGAGAAAGGAGGGGGGAGAAAGGAGGGGGGAGAAAGGAGGGGGGAGAAAGGAGGGGGGAGAAAGGAGGGGGGAGAAAGGAGGGGGGAGAAAGGAGGGGGAGAAAGGAGGGGGAGAAAGGAGGGGGAGAAAGGAGGGGGGAGAAAGGAGGGGGAGAAAGGAGGGGGAGAAAGGAGGGGGAGAAAGGAGGGAAGGGGAGAAAGGAGGGAAGGGGAGAAAGGAGGGAAGGGGAGAAAGGAGGGGGGAGAAAGGAGGGAAGGGGAGAAAGGAGGGAAGGGGAGAAAGGAGGGGGGGAAGAAAGGAGGGGGGAGAAAGGAGGTGGGGAAAGGAGGGGGGGAGAAAGGAGGGAAGGGGAGAAAGGAGGGGGAGAAAGGAGGGGGGAGAAAGGAGGGGGGGAGAAAGGAGGGGGGAGAAAGGAGGGGGAGAAAGGAGGGGGAGAAAGGAGGGGGAGAAAGGAGGGGGAGAAAGGAGGGGGAGAAAGGAGGGGGGAGAAAGGAGGGGGAGAAAGGAGGGGGAGAAAGGAGGGGGAGAAAGGAGGGGGAGAAAGGAGGGGGAGAAAGGAGGGGGGAGAAAGGAGGGGGAGAAAGGAGGGGGAGAAAGGAGGGGGAGAAAGGAGGGGGAGAAAGGAGGGAAGGGGAGAAAGGAGGGAAGGGGAGAAAGGAGGGAAGGGGAGAAAGGAGGGGGAGAAAGGAGGGGGAGAAAGGAGGGAAGGGGAGAAAGGAGGGGGGGAGAAAGGAGGGAAGGGGAGAAAGGAGGGGGGAGAAAGGAGGGGGAGAAAGGAGGGGGAGAAAGGAGGGGGAGAAATGAGGGGGAGAAAGGAGGGGGAGAAAGGAGGGGGAAGAAAGGAGGGAAGGGGAGAAAGGAGGGGGAGAAAGGAGGGGGAGAAAGGAGGGGGAGAAAGGAGGGGGAGAAAGGAGGGGGGGAGAAAGGAGGGGGGAGAAAGGAGGGGGAGAAAGGAGGGGGAGAAAGGAGGGGGAGAAAGGAGGGGGGAGAAAGGAGGGGGAGAAAGGAGGGGGAGAAAGGAGGGGGAGAAAGGAGGGGGGAGAAAGGAGGGGAGAAAGGAGGGGGAGAAAGGAGGGGGAGAAAGGAGGGGGAGAAAGGAGGGAAGCGGAGAAAGGAGGGGGGAGAAAGGAGGGGGGAGAAAGGAGGGGAAGAAAGGAGGGGGAGAAAGGAGGGGGAAGAAAGGAGGGGGGGAGAAAGGAGGGGGGGAGAAAGGAGGGAAGGGGAGAAAGGAGGGAAGGGGAGAAAGGAGGGAAGGGGAGAAAGGAGGGGGAGAAAGGAGGGGGAGAAAGGAGGGGGAGAAAGGAGGGGGAGAAAGGAGGGGGAGAAAGGAGGGGGAGAAAGGAGGGGGAGAAAGGAGGGGGAGAAAGGAGGGGGAAGAAAGGAGGGAAGGGGAGAAAGGAGGGGGGAGAAAGGAGGGGGAGAAAGGAGGGGGAGAAAGGAGGGGGAGAAAGGAGGGGGAAGAAAGGAGGGAAGGGGAGAAAGGAGGGGGAGAAAGGAGGGGGAGAAAGGAGGGGGAGAAAGGAGGGGGAGAAAGGAGGGGGAAGAAAGGAGGGAAGGGGAGAAAGGAGGGAAGGGGAGAAAGGAGGGGGGGAGAAAGGAGGGAAGGGGAGAAAGGAGGGGGGAGAAAGGAGGGAAGGGGAGAAAGGAGGGGGGGAGAAAGGAGGGAAGGGGAGAAAGGAGGGGGGAGAAAGGAGGGGGAGAAAGGAGGGGGAGAAAGGAGGGGGAGAAAGGAGGGGAAGAAAGGAGGGAAGGGGAGAAAGGAGGGGGAGAAAGGAGGGGGAGAAAGGAGGGGGAGAAAGGAGGGGGAGAAAGGAGGGGGAGAAAGGAGGGGGAGAAAGGAGGGAAGGGGAGAAAGGAGGGAAGGGGAGAAAGGAGGGGGGGAGAAAGGAGGGGGGGAGAAAGGAGGGAAGGGGAGAAAGGAGGGGGGAAGAAAGGAGGGGGGGAAGAAAGGAGGGGGAGAAAGGAGGGAAGGGGAGAAAGGAGGGAAGGGGAGAAAGGAGGGGGGAAGAAAGGAGGGGGGAAGAAAGGAGGGGGGAAGAAAGGAGGGGGGAGAAAGGAGGGGGGAGAAAGGAGGGAAGGGGAGAAAGGAGGGGGGGGGGAGAAAGGAGGGGGAAGGAAAGGAGGGGGAAGGAAAGGAGGGGGGAAGAAAGGAGGGGGAGGAAGAAAGGAGGGGGGGAAGAAAGGAGGGGGGAAGAAGGGGGGAGAAAGGAGGGGGGAAGAAAGGAGGGGGGGAAGGAGGGGGGAAGAAAGGAGGGGGGAGAAAGGAGGAGAAAGGAGGGGGGAAGAAAGGAGGGGGAGAAAGGAGGAGAAAGGAGGGGGGAAGAAAGGAGGGGGGAAGAAAGGAGGAGGGGGGAAGGAGGGGGGAAGAAAGGAGGGGGGAGAAAGGAGGAGAAAGGAGGGGGGAAGAAAGGAGGGGGGAGAAAGGAGGAGGGGGGAAGGAGGGGGGAGAAAGGAGGAGAAAGGAGGGGGGAAGAAAGGAGGGGGGAGAAAGGAGGGGGGAGAAAGGAGGAGAAAGGAGGAGAAAGGAGGGGGGAAGAAAGGAGGGGGGAGAAAGGAGGGGGGAGAAAGAAGGGGGGAGAAAGGAGGAGAAAGGAGGGGGGAAGAAAGGAGGGGGGAGAAAGGAGGAGGAGAAAGGAGGAGAAAGGAGGAGAAAGGAGGGGGAAGAAAGGAGGGGGGGAAGAAAGGAGAGGGGGAGAAAGGAGGGGGGAGAAAGGAGGGGGGAGGTGGGGGGGAAAGGAGAGAGGGGGGAGAAAGGAGGGGGGGAGAAAGGAGGGGGAGAAAGGAGGGGGGAGGTGGGGGGGAAAGGAGGGGGGAAGAAAGGAGAGGGGGAGAAAGGAGGGGGGAGGTGGGGGGGAAAGGAGGGGGGGGAAGAAAGGAGGGGGGGGAAGAAAGGAGGGAAGGGGAGAAAGGAGGGAAGGGGAGAAAGGAGGGGGGGAAGAAAGGAGGGAAGGGGAGAAAGGAGGGAAGGGGAGAAAGGAGGGGGGCGAAAGGAGGGAAGGGGAGAAAGGAGGGGGAGAAAGGAGGGAGGGGGAAGAAAGGAGGGAAGGGGAGAAAGGAGGGGGGGAGAAAGGAGGGAAGGGGAGAAAGGAGGGGGGGAGAAAGGAGGGGGAGAAAGGAGGGAAGGGGAGAAAGGAGGGGGAGAAGAAAGGAGGGGGGAGGAGGGAAAGACCACATGTTCTGGTACCATTTCCCAAGTCCAGTCCACGCTCTAGTTGGTATGAGCGGTGCCCGGTCCAGGCAAGCCCCAGGCTGCTGTGGCCTTCCTTGGCCACATGGATGGACCAGCGAACCAACGTCCCTCTCTCCTCGCTCCTCCACCGTTGTGGGGGCCTCCTGCAGCAGACCGTGAGGTGGGGGGGGCGGGCTCTCCTCTCCTACCGGCCCCCCTCCTCACCAGCTCCCTCCCTCCTCCGCAGCCAACGTCTGTGGCAATGAATCCCACAGATTCACCACCCTCTGACTGAAGCAACGCCCCATCTCCTTGCCGAAGGAACGTCCACAAACGTACCCGGCAAACGGCGGGGTTTTGCCGGTCGATCCACGCACATCTCCCCTGATCTCCCCCCATCTCTCTCTCTCTCTCTCAACGGCTGCACCATAGGACAAGCAACTCCATCTGTAACACGAGACAGTCACAACCTTCACCTCACAATGGGAACGATCAACGACGAGGGAGCGCAATGTTAAAGTGAGAGGGGCAAACATTAAAGGGGGCTAGACTAAGT